>NC_142813.1:10364771-10456509 GCF_049724085.1 Artemia sp. Qi Xiang Cuo | reverse complement strand
ACTAGCTTTAGAACGGCTCAATAGGATAATATCATCAGCATATGCAAGAAAAGACACATCCCGTCCCCAAGAAATAAGGGTTGTAGATAAAGAACGAAGACACTCCGCCAGACATGCGTTAAATATATAAGGAGATAAAACCCCACCCTGTCTCACGCCCCGACCCACGGAAATTGGATTAGAAAGAGAATCAGAAGTATGTGCAAAAATTTTTATCCTAATCCCCGAATACCAAGATCTAAGAACTCTAAACACATAAAGTGGAATCCCACCAGAAATAAGAGCTGAAAGAGCGGAAGCATGCGAAATATTGTCAAAAGCTCCTTTTATATCAATTAATAGTGTATAAAGTGGGGAGCCAGTAGATCTTGACTCCTTAATTATAGTATCAAACGTTGCATGCGCATGGTCGCAACCCATTCCTTTTTTGAACCCTACTTGATTAAGACCAACATCCAAATAATCAAAAAGATCCTTTATACATAATTCAAAAAGTTTACCAATCATAGAACCCTTCGTTATCGGCCTATACGAATCACAAGAACGGAGATCTCTTTTACCAGATTTTAGAATAGGAGTTACCACCCCAATCCTAAAAGACGGAGGAACATTACCAAACTTGAGAATAAGATTAAAAAAAGTCAAAAGAAGAAGAAGAAAAGAAGTTGGAGCAAATTTCACATGATTTGAAAAAATCCCATCATGGTCTTTAGAGGATTGTGGCTTTAATTTACGGCATGCACCCAACAAAGAATCAAACGAAATAGAAAAATCATGCGAATTAAAAGAACTGTTTAAAATTATATCAACATGCGAAAGTTGTTCAGGATCATCACAAGATTTCGAAAGGTTTGCAAAATGAGTTTCCCACTCAACAAGAGAAGGGCCATTCTTTTTAGAAGGTTCATTAACTCTCTTTGTTGAACGTAGAGCTTTCCAAAGTTTCTTTTTATTCATATCAACTTCAGACGAAGCATCCATAAGCAAAATATTATTATGACGACGAAGCTCCTACTTTAAAATTGCCTTCTTTTTTTTCATGCATAGAAAAGCCTGATGAAGATCACGCGGTTTTCCACTATTTTTCCAATGTCTAAAAGCTAATTTAGATTCATGATTAGCATGTACAAGAAACGGATTTGACGACCAAAAAGGTTTTTCAACATTGGGTTTACACTTTTTAACACCAAAAGTTTCTTTAGCACCATATTTTAAGCAATGTAATAACTGAAGATATATGCAGTTAAGCTCAAGCTCTATGTTATCTTTATGACACTTCAGAATATCAGGTACAACTACTTTTCGAGCTAAAGAATCAACTTTATCTTGGTAAGCCGGAATCAGTTTTTCATCCCAGATAATTCTCTCAAAATAATTAGGGCGAATTGGAATAAAATTAGAAGCAGAAACAGAATCATGAATTACAGAAAACGATGTCAAAAACTGAATAGGTAAATGATCACTTATCGGGAAATCCGGGATAACTTTTACTATAATAGAAGGGGAAAAATTAAAAAGTACATGGTCAATATTACTCGTACTCCCACTCCAATGAGAATAAGTAAAATCAAGTGTCTTACGGCAGATATTAAAATTTGGTAAAGACGAAAATAAAATTGTGCTACGTTCATTTACACTCTCAAGATCACAGTTAAAATCACCAAAAATAAAAATACGTAAACTCGAATCTAATAGGGCAATAAAGCTACTAAGTCTATGGCAAGCTGACGTAAAGGCTTCAAAAGACGAATCAACATGATAGTCAGTAGGCAAATAGCAATTGACCAAAACACAATCAAAAAGTTTGCAGGCAAGAAAAGACTCATCAGCACAAGATAAAATAGCACTAAATTCTTTAGGAACAAATGTAGCAATGCCACCCGCAGGGCGGCCTCTGGTAGGCCTCGCAGGAACGGTAAATATATCATGTAGACTTGAAAGGGAACTTAACATATTCAAAGAATGGTCCAATAAATGATGCTCTTGCAAACATAGTATTGAACTATTTTCAGAAACAAATTCATTCAGCACTACAAATTTGCCAATGACTCCATTCGAATTAAAGGACGTAATCGTAGAACCAATATTCATTTAAAAAGCTTTTTCATAGCAGGGCAACTGAAACTGTAAGACGGGTGGTTAGTTGAGTTGCAATTTGCACAACAAATGGGGTTAGTACATGGAGTATTCTTCGTTGATCTATGATTTCCACTGCAACGAGCACACTTCAGAGTAGAAGAATCACAGTTTTTTTCGGTGTGAGAGGGACTTTGACATGCGAAACATCGTTTTGGAAGCACCTTGTCTTTCTCAACTCTGTAGAGCTCGTAACCGAACTTAATCCCATGGACGATATAATATTTTAAAAATGCTTTGGACTCACACGACACCTTTACTGTTCTCGACATTCCAAGGCGCCTGAACTCCAGAATCCCAGGCAAAGTGGCTGCTAGAGCTTCAATGTCGAACTCGATATCCACACCACGGATTATTCCGAAAAACTTAGGCTTTCTAGTATTGATAAGACAATCAGGGAAGGAATCCTTTAGATCACAAGAAAACTTTTTCCCAGATTCAGCCGCCACAGTGATAAAAATCAAATCATTGGTCTTTTTTATTTGCTTGATACAGCCCGAGCCGAATTTGTCCAATTCATTTTTCCTGGAAACAGGGTCACGTAACGAGGCTGGCGGATTAGCGATAGTAATAGTCTCTACTGAATCAGAGCTGATGGGGAGAGGAGGCCAATCAGGTGAATTTAAAGGGGAGGGGAGGGGGAGCCCAAGTTGGCTGAACACTTCGACAGCGAGGACTGTAAGTCTTGTTCAATTCTTTCAAGAGAAGTAATGGATTTCTCCAGCTTTCTGCCATAATCACTAACAAGTCGATCCAAACGTACATTGGAATCAGATTTTAATAAAGGGCAGTCTCTGAATGAGCAAGGCACTAATACAGGCCATTTGAAACCTTTCTGGTCAAGATCCGTGACCATCTTCATAATATCTTTTGCTGTAGCAAGTTCCGCAGCGTTGCCACGTCTCATTACTCTCTTTATCGGAATTCCAGAAAATTTCCAAAGCAGATTTTTCGCATTCACCAAAGCCTCAAGGCTGTAAAAGTTCGCCACAGTTTCAATAAGCTCCGTTTCTGGAATACCATTCGCAAATGCATCGCAAATAAAAAACAGGGCAGAGTTCATAATTACATGAGAAATCCCATCTGCAATTACGAAGGTTTTTGAAAAATCACAGAATGAATCAGAAGAATCATCGCAGGCAAAATTATTCCGCTTTACCTGTTCATTTGGGCAATGATTATCAGTCGAATCGTTAATCACAGGTGCTTCCTGGCTAACAGCCAAGAGAGGGTCTTGAGACGCAGGGGTTACGGCATTCAGTGGCGTCAGCATATTTATTGAAGAATTTGGGTGCTCACTCTCTATTGGGTCACTAGAAAATTCGGTAGCGGCTTTGCAAATAGAACAGATCCAGTTAGGAGTATTCTTTCTATCGGAAACGGTGATCCCTGAACAAGAGGGATGAAACAAATTGGAACACTTAGTGCATTGCAACAGCGTGCCTTTCCCCAAAGAACGTTCACATTTAGGGCACACTTTTGGAGACATCATTGGCTTGAACAAAAAAAAAAAAATATCACCCCAACAGACAAGGGAAGCGTCAGCCCCCGTTACCTTATCCCCGCAATTTAAGGGAGACTCTCCCGGCAGGTACAACGGCACTTGCCACGGGTTTACTGCCCCTCTTCTGCTTGTCAATTATGGTTACGCAAAATTGAAATGACGGTGAGCCAAAATAAAAGCTGCATTAAGCGTAAAAAACGATCAGAAATTAAATAAAAAAACTAGACTTTTTAAACCGTATGAAATGTAATGAGCAGAATGATTACAAACTTCAACACTGAATTAAATTAGATCCGTACCGAGTATCAGGTTGATAACATCCAAAACGCCGTCGCTCTTTATCGCAAAAGGTGTTGACTCTGTCTCACATACTTTTTATATATATATACATATATATATATATACATATATAGCATATATAGAGCGAGGCGTTGACCAGCTGGACTCCTCTTTCATAGTCTCGGAATTAATTTCTGTCTCGCGGTTTTAAGTTTTAATGATCCCTCCTTACTTTCAGTTTAAAAAACTTTTTTTGTTAATTTTAAATTTTGAGAGATAAGCTTGAAGTTGAATCTTCAGCATCTTGATAGTGGGATAGAGGGTCCATACGGACTAGTCTATGAACATGTTTTATCATAGCTATAATTTTGCCGTTGCATAGACAGAGGCAAATCTAAAGAAAACACTTGGGGGAGTCCCAATGTGACAAGGGCACCAATGAGCAAAATGTTGGGGGATTGGTTAGTGTGACAAGGATGCCAATAATTGACCAAATTTACAATTTTTTCTAAAAAACCAGGTGTAAAACAAGGAAAAAAAGGATAAAAGGGTTCCAGAAAAAATCTTGGGAGGGTCACCCTTGGACTACCGCCAGTGTGTATACTACTACTACTACTACTACTACTACTAACAACTCACCGCAGCACCAAGCCGCCTGAGGCCAGCACTATGCACGCTCCTCTTCCATCCCAATCTATTCAAAGCCTCCTTTTTACACCCGCCCATCAAGTTCCCATTTCCTTTAAATCTTTCTTTATGACGTCCTCCCACCCCAGACGAGGACTATCTGCTTTCCGTTTAGCCCTAGACGGTTGGCCAAAAAGAATAATCTTCGGAAATCTGTCATCCTTCATCCACACAACGTGCCCTAGCCACCTCAACCTTTCTTTCATTATAGCCCTAAAGAGCGGTATTGAACCACATTTTTCGTATAGCCTATTGTTTGAAATAGGGTCAGTCAGCCGGGCTCCAGAACAATCCTTAAGCAGTTTCTCTGGAAAACATCTAGCATATCTTCATCCGCTTTTCGGAGCGCCCATGCTTCAGAGCCATATTTGACCACTGTCATCACTTCAGCTTCTAATATTTTAATCTTGGTTTGTAGACGTATCTTGCTATTCTTGTAAACTTTTTTTTTAACTGTGAAAAAACACCCTGAGCCTGGGCTATTCTACTTTTGACATCTTCACTGCTCCCACCATCTTTACTAATAATACTACCAAGGTAAGTGAGCTGTCCACATGATCAATCTTTTCATTACCCAATTTCACCTTTTCATCTTCACTTATTCCTAGCCTTAGTGACTTGGTCTTCTTAACATCAATTTTTAACCCTATTCTAGCACCCTGAATTCGCAAAACTTCTAAAACTTCATTCATTTTGCTCACACTTTCATCTAGGACACTTAAATCATCAGCATAATCTAAGTCCAGGAGACTTTTCCTCCCCATTTGATTCTGTGGTCTCTCATTGCCTTTTATGTGCTCCTTAAAACAAAGTCCATCAGAATAATCCATATAAAGGGGGATAGAACACAGCCCTGCTTAATTCCTGATTTAATACAAAACCGGCTGCTAACCTCATTTCCTACCTTAACCGCAGCAGTGTTATTCTCGTACATAGCACTAATCACTTTAATGTATTTGTCTGGTATACCATACAAGTATAAAACCTTTACTAAAGCTCTTCTATCAACAGAATCGAACGCTTGCTCGCAATCTACAAAACTGAAGACCAAAGGTGTTTTATAACTCCGGAACTTTTCAATAATTAACCTAAAAGTTAAAATTTGGTCGACATATCCTCTACCCTTTCTAAAACCACACTGTTCTTCTCTTAAAGCTTTGTCTACGGCATCTCTCAGTCTAAAAAGTATCATATTACTAAGTAATTTACTACCTACAGAGACCAGACTAATGTCTCGATAATTACCACACTCACTTTTATCACCTTTCTTATAAAGTGGCTTAATTAAGGTTTTCCTAAAATCGTTAGGTACTTCCATTTTCAAAATCATATTCATAATCTTCAATAACTTATTTCTGAGCCTCAGAGCCACCATATTTAAGAAACTCATTTACCACCCTATCAGCACCTGGAGCCTTATTATTCTTTAATCCTTTTAGTACTGTCGCTAATTCCTTCTCATAAAACAAATCTTCCTTCACATCCAATATATCGCAAACTTTTTCATTTTCCTCTATATCTCTTCCTTCAACTCTATCTCGGTTAAGCAAATTCTCAAAATATTCGCCCAATTTCTCTTTAGTTTTGTCCTTATCGCTAATTGCGACCCCACTCCTATCTTTAACTGGGACAAGTCCGGATTGACTACTCCCTCTCAATTTGTTGACGTGCCAGTATAATATTTTACTATTATGCCGTCTAGCTGCATTTTCCAGATCCTCGGCAATTTTATCCATGGCCTCCACTTCACACCTCCTTAGTTTATATTATAATGCTTTCTCCACTTTCTTTACATTTCTTTTGTTTTCATATGATCTATTACTCAGATAATTCTTGTACAAGTTCTTTCTCCTTTCTATTAAACATAAAGCTTTTTCACTAATATTCTTAGCTGCAGTTCTATCTTTCTTCCCTAATACACCTTCAGCATCTTCACAAATTATTTTTCTAAAATTATTCCAACCATCTTCCACATTATCAAATTTTAAACTCTCAAGTTTAGCATTCAACTGTTCCTGGAAATCACCCCCAATTAACCCAACCTTATTTGACTCAATCCGTATAGAATCATATTGCTGCAATCATGAAATTGAAGTACGATTGGGCCCTGAGCATAGAAATTTTTACTAATTTCAAATACATGAGACAGAAAATTAATTTGTTGTTTATTTAGAGGAGAAGGAACAGTTTTTCATTAAAGTAACATAAAAAGCACTTACATAAGAAATAACCAATAAATAAAGACTATTTCATTCGAGTAAACTTTTACCACTTCCATAAAAATGGGCTGGATTACATTTTTCAGGTATATAGTGGATTTAAGAAAGATTCAGCTGAAGGGAGTTGATTTAAATAGGGGTTGATTCAAAAATGTTTGGGTTGGACGGAGGTCTGGTTGGATGAAGTTTGGGCTAAATGACGGTTGAATCGATTGGAGGTTAAGTTAAACAAAGGTGGAGCTAAATGGAGTTGAGTTCGACAAAAGTTGAATAAATTGGGTGGATTTGAATGAGGATTGAACTAAACAGGAGTTGAATTGAATGAGGGTTGAGTCACATATGAGTTTAGTTGGACGACGTTGAGTTGCGTACGGGTTAATTTAAATGGGGGTGAGTTACATGGGAATTGATTCGAATGGGGTTGATGGGAATGGGGGTTGTGTTAAAAGAATTTTTGTTAACTAAGGCTTAGCTAAAGAGTATTTTAGATAACGGGGTTGAGGTAAACAGGGGTGAATTTTAAGAGGGGTTCAGTTGCATTACGGTTCATCTAAACGGTTTCAGTTTCTTGGATTCAGTTAAGCTAGGGTTCAGTTGCACAAGAATTTGGCCAATAACAGCATGTAACATTCTGAATAGGCAGGCATAGGCACACGCAAGCAGAAAGTGGAGTATCTTGAAAGAAGAGCTTGATTTGATAGGCTGAATTGATTCAGCGGTACTGTACATCAGCGTGGGTAAGTTAATTTAAAATTTTAGTAGATAATCATGCAGTATGGTAAATTATCACGTTTTTGGACAAACCGAGATGAGGTATAAAACCACTTTCCGGAGTAAATTTCGCTAATATTAAAGAAGGAAGTACTTAACATGGAAGAATAAAACTTTCAAATATTTCAATTACTTGCTCGTTAATGCTCCTACCTTCTTCGAAATTACCTATTTTGAGATGTTAGAGAGATTTGACCGTAATTCTCATCATTTACTCTAAACACTCAAATTATGCAGAGTTTACAGGTACAGCTTGCAGAGTATTTGGGATGGAGGAGAAGACTTTGCAGTTGTGCTGGCTTCAGGTGGGTTGGTACTGCAGTGAGTTGCTAGTAATAGTATAAGTTACAGGCCAGAACACACTGCCTCTCATTGCCTGTTGGAGTATGTGACAGTAGGGTAAGAGGTTCCATTTTGCGTCCTTTATGTTCCATCCTGTGTTATTTGCGGCCTTTACGTTCCCTGGCACCTTTCCATGGTTTATTACCAGACTGATTATTGCTATTGTTGTCAATTGAATATGGAATTATACAAAACCTACCAGACAAGTTTTCGGGCCAACCAGACATGTTACTGGGCCAAGCAGACAAGTTTCTGGGTCAACTATAAGTTTCTGGGCCTTTACGTTCCATGACACCTTTCCAGAGCATGCACCTATGGATTTGGGGCCTTTACGTTCCTTCCTGTGCAGTAGAAAACCGGTTCATCTTGTTTAGCTCCCAATATATATCAATTATTTTTTTTGTATATATTCAGGTTTCAGATTAGAATTTTCTACAGTTTGAATAGTTCATTCAATCTATCAGTATCAATATTTTTGCAATCATTTACACAGATATGGAATATTCTAAGCGACTTCTGGTGAGTAAAATTTTCTCATTATTATAATAAAAAGAAATCTATTTTTTTTTGTCTCGTCATTAAGTTAAGGAAGAATTTCCTTACTTACGCTTTTTTTTTCACTGTGCTGTTAGCTCTTTTAAAAAACTTCATTCTTTTAAATATTAAACAGTCCATGTATTTCAATTTTAGTAAATATTCAAAAGAGAGGTAGAATAGATATCTCTTTTGAAAATGCTAAAAAAAAAACAAAAAAACTTAAGCGTATAGGGTGAGATATAGGCTAGAGGACGAACCCTTTATATACTCAATAATTTTTAGTTTAGGCTATGTCTAGGAGTCTTTTTCTTCCTTTTTTCTGTGATTTTAAGTATTTCGTAATTTAGGTATATAAGTTTTAAAAGCTTTGCATATAAAAAAAATATATAATTGTCAACTTTTTGTGTTTGATACTATAGAATTGAAGGTCCAATGCCCTCCGTTAATATTCTGAAGAAGTAAGAATTGAGCTAGCTAATTAAATTTTGTCATTTTTTTTTATTTCAAATTTTGGGGGTTTAGTACTGTGATATTCGTAATTTAGATATATAAGTTTTAAAAACTTTGCATATATAAAAAATATATAATTGTCAACTTTTCGTCTTTGATACTATGGAATTGAAGGCCTAATGCCCTCCGTTAATATTCTGAATAAGTAAGAATTGAGCTAGCTAATTAAATTGCGTCATGTTTTCAACTTTTCGGGGTTTGATATTAAAGGGGTAGTACCCTCCCGTAAGCTAAATAGTTTGAAAACTGAAAAGGATTTTTATATTTTAGAATGCCGTTGATCAATCATCGCAGCAAAAACGTGCAAAATTGAATGAAGCCCACGACAACGCTGAGACAGGAGTAATCAAGCCAAGTGCCAGCTCTACACAAACTTCTATGCAACCTGGCAGGAAATTCAAGAGGGAATGGATGCTTTCATATAATGCTTCAGTCTCATCTGGTCAAGATCGGGAGGACACTCCTCTTCATGCTTTGCCAGGGACTTCAGATGTACAAGTGCAGTCAGAATTTGTAAATGTGTATAATTTTTTTTCTTTCCGTATTTTCAAAAATAAGGCAAATTTTCTCAAGTGCGTAACTTTTGATGAGTAAAACTTAAATTTGTTTCTAAACTATTCTTTAATAATCCTATTTCCTTTTCTTTAATTACCATTAACCAAATTAGCAGTATATAAAAGAGTGGTTATAACACAGAAGTAGCAAATAGCTTATCATACTTTTCTATAGATTTATAAAACCTTACCTGTAATTTCTCTTTTAAGCAAGATGTTTTCTACTGCAAAAATCCATTATTTCTTTAAACAAACTCTATATAAACAAATCACTATTTCACAGTTGATGGTTGAACAAACGTTCTTAAACTGGGATGTGTTTTGCACTTAGCGTTGTGCGTATTTAATCTTTTATCAAAATAAGCCATCGGGAAGGTTGAATATTATTCCGACAGGTATAATTTGAATGTTAATCACTCGTTACAAAGTTTCAAATAACCGGATGTTTTTATCTTAGATGAAGAGAGATATTAACACAGGAAAAAGGATTCTTAATAATTTAAAATGAGACAACGCAGTGTTATCAAAAACATTATTTGGACGAAACCGTTTTGAACATTTCGGCGAAACAGTTAGAGACATTTTAAAAGATGATTTTAGAATATGTTTTCGAAAAGGATTTGAGGCTGAAACTCTAGGGTCGTTATAATACACAAGTTCTATTTGAACAGTGTTGTAAAGTCCTCTAACCCCAACTTGAAAGGGCTCTGATCCTCCTACCCCAAAGGAAGCTCCTTGTCCCAAATGGTCCCCCCCGAGGCTCTAAAAAGGATAATCCAGCCCTGATTCAGGTAAATATAAAACTAGAATGATTAGGATTTTCTCAAGTTTATGAAATAATTCTTTCTTCTCATAAAAAATAAAATCCGTTTTCCAAAAATTAATGAAATAGCACTGCCATTGGATGATGAAGCATCTGAATTTACAGGACCAATACTATCACCGCCAATGGAGTTCAGAGACGAACCTACATTAGTTGTAGATAATATGGAATGGCACGGGTGTTTCCTTAACGATGTTTTTTGGGGACATAGCTAGCCTAGACGATTTAACTTGTGATATTGATATGATAGAGGATCCGGACTGGGTAGATAGATTTATGCATGAACATTTAGGCGATGTTACTAGTGCAACTGAACCGGGTCCTCGTAAAGAAATTACGTCGCAGGACAATACAGGCTGGCTTGATCAATTTTCCCCAAACATCTTGGAATATGTACTAGCGGACCTCATGCCATCTCCAACCATTGCAGTTGACAAGACGGGGGGTATTGACAATTCTATGTTACCCCCCACCATTTCGCTTAATGATACAACCATGCAAATTGTTGAGCCTAATACTCCCGGGGACATTTTTGATGACAACTTTACTATTAGTGAATTGAGTTCTGTACAAATAGGCGCAGGACATGAAAATAGTGCTATGTCCTCGGAATTACGTGAATTTTATTTGTTAGAGTCTACTCTAAGTCACATACAAACATATAGGGTAGATTTTAACCCTCCCGAGGAAACGTGGTTGACGGGAGCATTATTTTAACTGACCCTGTGAATGTTCTCCATAGCTACATCGACAGAATTCGAGCAAAAATTGAGATTCAGATTCAGAAATGGGGGGGGGGTCAAGGGGGAGTTAAAGCATCACCGAATCAAAAAGTTTATTTACAAAAGGGGACATCCGGGGATGTTTTTTATTTTCATTTTTCAACTGGCAACCAGACTTTTTACCCAGGTCTAAATGAATTTGAAGACAACTTTTTCAACTGGGTAAATAAATTGATATCAACTTTGGACAGGTTTAATGAGAGGGGAAGTGGGTCCACCATTTTATACATTGAACAGATGGATCTGAATCTCAGTAGATTTAAAAAAAACTTTATTTTAAGGGGAGCGGGTAATCTAAAAATAAAATGCCACCCAGATTTGACAGCTACAGGAGGGGTTCAGAGCTTCAGATTTGGAACAGGACTGCAATGTTGTAAGTATGCGTTTCTAGCGGCAGCTCATAAAACATTAAACAAAGATTCAACAATAAAAAATCTCGACGCACTTGCACGTAACGGTGGAAAAATTTTCCCTAAAGTAATTTTTTACTGTTTAAAGGGAAATTATCGGGATTCCTTTAAATAAATAAGCAAATGCTAGACCGAAAATGAACTTCTTGGGGTGGGGGTGGTCCTTCTTCAATAAGACAGTGAATCTTTAAATCGGGCGAAAAAAACAGATAAAAAAGGAGTTTCGTACTCAGTGAGGACACCGATGGAGGAAAATGTTAACAATTAGGTATGGGTTATTTACGAACCTCCCAAAGATGTAAATTCCTATGGTCATTTTTTCCCCGTTACAGCTATAAGTCGACTCTTATCTCAAGGCGTTCAGAAAGGGGAACGTTTCTAATGCTCCATGTGCCTTTCCCCATTTAGATCTGAGCGAACATGCTCAGATCACATGAGACATTGCAAAATTCATGGCAATCGAAGAATTGAAATGCCGGCAGAAGGCAAAGACACTGTACAATTTAAAAATTTCCAAAATTCTCTGCTTCAAGTTGATAAAATATCTTTAGATTGTGAAACAAGACTGGTTGAGGTATCAGACCTATCAAGGCCAAATATAGTCGAGGAACACAAACTAGTTGCGTGTTCCTACGCGCACGCTCGTTGCGATTCCAATAATGAATTGCAATTGGAAGAGTTTTTTTTGACTCTGGATGAGAAGGGTAGTATGGAAAACCGATTGATACCTTTAATAAAAACCGGAAACGGCACAATTTCACGATCACGTCACACCAACTACCCAATGACATTCTCAGATAAGGAGCAACTGGCACTAGAAAAGGGGACGATTTGCTGGGTTTGTAGGGATGTTCTTGCCCCAAAAGACGCGTTGCAGGATCATCACCACCTTATCGACCCCAATTCTATGGGAAAACGGAACTTTCGGGAGTGGGCTCACAATTAATGTAATTAAAAAGTTAAACAGCAACTTTTTCTCCCGGTTTCTATACATAACTCTAACTATGATCTAAAGTCTGTGCTACCAGCATTGCCGCATCTTCAAAGAAATGGAATAGTGGATGATGATGCATGGTTAATAGACAGCTTTACCTACAAAATCATACCTAAATCATCGGAAAAGTTGCTTGTTTTGGAATTTATGTGGAAATTTGTTGAAGCTGGCGTTGAGTATACGAATAAAATTCGCTTTTTAGATTCCTATAGTTTTTTCCCTAAATCATTGATCAAATTAATTAAGGTGCAGAAAAACGATGACGGCTGCAGTGCTTTCCCCCTTCTCAAGCAACAATTTCCAAATGATTTATATGATTTGTTGACGGTCAAGGGCATATATCCTTATGATTATTATTGTTCCATGTCGAGATTCGCCGAGGGAACTATTCCTTCGATTGAGTCGTTTTACGACGACAGTCTTCACGATCGTAGTTGCACCCCCGATGAATACAGTTTTGCTAAAAAGCATATAATAAAAGAAAATATAATTCTTTATTCGGCTTCTTCTTGAACAGAGTAGTAGGGAAATTATTTAGTCATTAGACAATTATGGTCTACAGTTATTTGTCCAGGTAAACTGTTGAAGGGAACATGTATCAATTTAAAACACCATTCAGATCGTTTCTGTGTGGGCCCTCAATGTCGGGCAAAACAACACTCTTAAATAAAATAATTAAAAATTGCGATAAAATGTTTGCGGAAAAGCCGAAAAAAATCTACTATTGCTATAGTATTTGGCAGGAGTCATACGATAAAATAAAAGCAATTGCTGCCACAACGGGTTTGGTGCAGATACAATTCATACAGGGACTTGATGTTTTCAGCATTATTGAACCAAACTCTTGGCTGATCATTGATGATCTGGCTGAATCTATTGAACAATGGTCCCAGGAAATGCTGCAATTGTTCACTGTTCGCTCCCATCATGAACAGATTTCCGTTACTCTGGTTCTACACAATCTTTTTCATCAGAGCAAATGTATGCGAACACTTGCTTTGAACTGCACCTACTATATCATCTACAGAGTTGTTCGTGATTCTAGCTCGCTAATAGCCCTCAATAAACAAATCTATCCAGGTGCCCCTAAATTTCTGCTCTTAGCATACAATCAGGCAACTAATAAACCCCACGGCTATATCCTATTGGATCTTAATCAAAATACCCCTGAGGATCTGCGTGAAGTCAGGGATATTTTTGACAATGAAATTACAGTATATCTATCTGTGAAAGCTAAAAAGACCTATTAGTCGCTATCATGACACTGAAGAAACTACATGAAAATAGACATTTGTTTTCAGTTCTACGCACTTCAAAACCTCCACTTAGGAAAGCCATACTCAAACATGGTATTGACAATGATTTCATTAATCTAATTTCCGAACTTTGTTTAAATTTGACCGAGGGTAATGTTCAAGTACCAGAAGTAGTTAAGCAACAGGCAAAGCAACATCGTTCCATTGTACGTACATTGGCCTCTAAAAAGAAAGGAAAAATTTTTAAAAAGAAACGACTTCTTCAGGCGGGCGGTAGCTTTTTCACACTTTTACTGCCAATAATTGCAGGACTTGTAAACAGTTTTCTCTAGACGGCAAAACCTCATAAATTGACTCCAATAGAACTCGCTCTCTCACCCGTGGAACATTTTGAGAACAATCTGAGTAAATTCCTTGACAATGAAAATATTGAGGATGATAAAAAACTGCTTTTACTTCAAGATGCACTTTGCCAAGTGGACAAACATAAGTCCTATCGGTCTAAGTCTACTGCTGCTGCTGGTATTGATCCCAAAAAAGAATCATCTTCTTACGAGTCTGCTGCTGCTGCTGGAACAAAATTAAAGACGTTGTATTTGTAGTAATTTATTTTTAAATTTGGAAATATATGCCCCATAACATTGGTTGAAAAATTAACACGACTCCTAACCCATCTCTTGGAAAGTGTTCAAGATCATATTCAATTTTAGAGCAAAGGGATAGGGATTAAAATTCGGAGCAAGAACTATAATCTACTTGATTTAATCTGTGATATGGTTAGAAATCGCAAAGGACTATTATCATTTGACACTCCTCTGTAAAATTTTCTAAATACATTAAACTTCCCCAAAAGTCTTATTAGCAATAGAAAAATTCTAAAAAAATTAAATAAACATGCATCATCCTCATCATCAACAACATTGACACCATTAAAATATGAAAATGAAGAAGAAGAAGATTTTAAATCAATTTTGGAAAATACTAGCACACCACTGATAGCTAGACAAAAGCGAAGACGTATCAAGTCAACGTCACCATTACCACCACCACCACCAACAGCCAGTATACAAAAGGGTAGCGGATGTTACACAACGTGCTTACGTTCAAAATGGTTAAAGTTCTGAAAGGTGCTTATGAAAATATTGGTGAGGCGGGGAGTTTAAGTTCCCCCACCACTCTTTCCAAAGTCACTGGTGTTCACACTAAAAGTGTACAAGACTATCTACAAAATGAATCAAGTTACACTCTTCATAAAAATCATAGACTTCGTGCCAATCAATATCGAAAAACTAAAGCCTTTTACCCATTGCATATAATGCAAGCAGATCTCCTGACTCTAGATGAGCTTCAACGACGTCACAATACACCGTACAAGTACATTCTACTTGCAATCAGTGTTTTAGTAGCTATGCATATGCAATTCCATTGTGATCAAAGAGAGGTGTTGAAGTTGCTCAGGCCATTGAAAGTATTCTCGAACAGGATACATAAAAAAATTCAAACGGATCGCGGTAGTGAATTTGTTAATCCCCATGTTGCAAAAGTACTAGAGAAATATAGTACACTGCTCTATCATAGTCATAGTCATATAAAGGCTGCATTGATCAAATGACTGACAAGAACTATTCAATTTTTAATTTTAACATATTTTATATTGAAAAATACACCGGCTTTTATTCATGATTTTGTTAAAATCATGTTCTTTTATAATCATCAACCTCATCGATTACTGTCCAACTCTATGCCAACGGAAGTTCATCATTCTGATCATGATACAATTGACACCTTTCTTAAACAGTCTTCTAATGAAACGATTGTCAAGAAGAAAAATAAATTCAATTTTTGCGATACTTTTCTAATTAATATAAAAACTAATTTTTTTGAAAAGGGGAATTACTTGTTGTTCTCAGAATATTTAAAGTGGCAAAAATCCTAGACACTCAACCCATAAATTAGCGTCTCCATGGTGCTAACAATGAAGGAATCCTCGGTGTCCTTTAGGACCATGAATTGCAAAGAGTTAAAATTGTTATGGAAATCCACAAAACTTAAAAGCTAATAATGGCACGCACTCGCAGGAGTCAGAAGCAGTAACTAGGTCAGTTGCACGGGTACCTTTCTAATTTTGATTCTTGGATTGTTGTTGAAGATATTAATAATGCTCAATTATTTTTACGTGACTTTCATGTCCAACGTTTCCGATCCTCTCTACAATGACTTGAATAGACCAAGTGATTTTTGGACAAAACTCTCCCCCGCCATCAAATTTGACGGTGCATATGAAGTGGCTCTTGTCGATTGTATTCTCAAAAATACCTATGACATCCTGAGAAAGGATCGTGTGTATGATATAAAAGTTATACCACTTGATTGGACTATGAAGGGGTTGAACTGCGTCAACTATGAATGGGTCGCAGCACTTAAACCTAGCGAATATCCACATGCCAAATTGAAATATATTGAATACGATAATATGATAGATTTGTGTCGTACAATCAATAGAAAAATCTCACATCGTAGGAATGGTAAATTACATTTTAATTATTCATTGGAACATGATAGGATTTACATTACTTCACCTCTTGACACTGAAATAATTATCCTCAATGATAATCTGAGAGACGTTCTTGGCTTTAGACAGAGTATGATCAATAAGAAAAATGCTGATACCGTTTATGGGATGGATCGAGTTACCTTTTCTGATTATCCACCTGGTTTTGACTCAGATTCTTGCATATTTCTCTATGCATCCTTTGTGGAAACATCAAGAGTCGGTAATTCAAATGTCCCCCTCCTATGTGTTCTTGAACGAAAAACATCTCATGAACTTGTTCATCACTATAATATAAAGCATCTTCAGTATGTTCCTGTATACACTTCATACTTGAAACTCTGCCAGTTAACACTAAGAAGTGAATTGGGTGATCCTCTAGCAATAACAAAAGCCTTAGCAGTGATTACATGTCATTTTCGACCCATTGTCAACGACAGCACAATCACCTAAAATAAACAATAGGAGAATTCCATTTGTGTTTCACGATATCGATTGCTATGTTGGTGCTTTGAGTCCACGTCAAATAGGCAATGGATCGGACCACTACAAGGGGTGTACTATAATATCTGGTTATGGTCTTGGTAGCGGGTCTGCTAGGCTATTTTGTTCTACACTACCCCTTGCCAGAAAACATTTTTTTCCTGCTGAATCGAATTTTGTTGCCTCCGCACTATAGGACTGGGAGTAGTGCAAGAATTTAAAAGAGAGTGTTACTGAAAATATTTGATCTTCAGCAAGAGATATTAGTGAGCAATTAAAATCTCGGCAAAATGGGGAGGGATTGGAAAGGATGCTTTCGCGTCATTCACTCATCAATCTCCACCCAGGTAGGAAGCGACGAACATCAAAAAGGACTTTGAGGAATAAAACAAGGAAGACCAATAAGTAGAAGAAGAAGAAAAAGAAAGAGATTGTTAGATCAAAGAAGGATTTCTTCTCTTAAGATGACTTATCTCCCCCACAAGGCATCATATCCATCAATTACTTCCTCATTGAATCTATTCAACGCTGAAAATCTTGATGTCAGTGTTAAGTATGGCTACTATGGATAATTTTACTCCCAGCAACAATTCATAGAGAAAATACGCTTTCAGATACTTTATACTAGAAACTATCGCATTGCTATGTCGTCAACGTTTAATTACCTAAATAGTACAAGGAAGAAAAAGTCAGACAATAAAAATCCAAATGCTGGTAAGTGTCGCTTCTACGAGAACTGCATCCTACATATCCTCTTCATAGAAACTAATATATTCATTAATAGAACATTGGTGAGCACTAGTAATAAATTATCAAACTATGCTAGCTACATACAATTTATGATGATGACACCAAAGGCGTACAAGGAGATGAGAGGACAGTCATTGGGCTATGAAAATCAATCAGATGTTGATACTGACGGTGAGTTGACTACTGCAGTAACCCAAGAGTATCATCTAGTTTGAAAATTAAATCATGAGATATTCAATATATCCCAATGGCTACCCCCCAATGTCAAGATTGACATAAAGTTACAGCTGGCCCCATCGAATTTCATTTTGAGAAAAACACTTCCTGCAGCACCCGATGCAAATGTCATTTTCACATCGGCAATTCTCCAGGTCCGAAAACAACAGGTTATGAGCTATTTTTCACTGGTAGAGGAAAAGCAAAGAGGCAATGGTAACTACATTAAACTTCTTGTCCCCCTTACGATCACCAATCAACGTCACATTGCCACCGGCTCTCGTAGCTATAGCGATTCATCATTTATCAATGGAGTAATCCCATCAGAATTGGCTTTGGCCTTTGTGAAGAGTGGCATTGCCGTTGGATCCTGGACTGAATCCCCCCATGATTTTGATTTTCTCGGTCTATCTAGCCTTGTGTGCAAAGTGAATGGTACTCCACTGTACACTCTATCATTTGACAAAAAATCCTATAGAACTCTGCACGAGTTGACCGTTCAATTCCTGGATCATGACTCTCAACTATTTGAAAATGGAATAACCGATTCTATGTTTTCAAAAAATCATGGGGTTATTATTTTGGACTTGTCAGGCACACAGGATATGAGTATAGTACGAACAGGGAATATACGTTTAGAGTGTACATTTGCCAATGCTCTGACTGAGAATATCACGCTAATATCACTAAGTCAATTTGAAACCTATTGGGAAATCACACCCGACGGCAGTGTTCTACTAGACCTTTCACCATGAACACAAAACAAATAATCAACGTATTTCGTATGGATTCATACATGTTCCAGTACAACTCCTTCTGTATATCTTCGGACTTCATTGAAAAAATTCCAAGTTTTAACAATACCCTAATCATTGTTAATAGCAGTCCGTCGACTTTGAAGACCGGCCATTGGCTATGCATCTTTAAAACAGCGAAGAATATATAATTTTTTGATCCTCTTGGCCTATCGTATAAATTTTACGCTCCATACATCAGCAACTTTATTGAAAGCTGTGGGAAAACCATTATTCAAAATCAACGAAGAGTACAGGATTTAACGACTAAGACGTTTGGCTTTCATGCACTACTCATTTTCATGTTCAGATGTCGTGGCTATACCTACAAACAGTTTCTCAACATCTACTTTGACTTACCTCGATTGAACGACTTTCTAGTGGAAAATATACTTACAAGTGTATTTAATATTGATTTTAGTGCCCTAGTAATAAACTTTTCTAAAAATTTATGTTAAATTGTTTATTAATAAAAAAAAAATTGATATGCAACATAAAATGACTTTTCTGCAATTTAGATTTCATCCACTACTAGATATTTGTCAACAACAACTTGTGCAGGTAGATTATCTGAATTCACAATGTACTGATCCTGATGTACTGCAATGTCAGGGTCACATTTTCTACAGTAGAGTGTGACTTCTTTCTTGTCATATCTCTTTGTCTAGTCAATGATACTATTCTCATTCATTCTATAGAATTCACATGTTTCAATTTGCTTATTTGAAGCAATTTCACAAACAGTGTCCTCAAGTGTCGAATCACATTCCGTCACAGCAAAATAAAAATCAGTGTTATTATAATCGTAGCACCCTGTATCTACATAAAATTAAGCATAAACCATAGTCTTCTGCTATTCCAGTTGTTGAATCGCATAAACTGCTCATCCTCTCAGCACAACATAAAGGCAAGACGATACAACTCTCATAGCAATAAACTACACCAAAGTTCAGGATTCATTCCAATCGCGCTGGCATATGTACTTCCCCACTGATTACATTTATCATAATGACAATTGGAGCATAGGTGGCCTCGAGGATGAGAGTCACACACCTCCTCAAGACAAGAATTACAACCTTTAATTTGCAGAGCATATCCTCCATGCAATTTACACGGGTTGCATAATCTACACTTTTCATCATACTAATCAATCATTGTGCAATTCTCACATGATGACCAGCTGCCCAGTGTGTACATACATAGCGGACATGTATGGAACATTTTGTCATGTGTTGTCACTCTCACTGCCACAATGAAACTGAGCTAGCAACAACAAAAAATTGTCTGGGATAGAGAGAGAGAGAGGAGTAAATCATCCTTGAGCACCATCTTTCTCATGAAAAAAAAATCCTAAATTTCTAAACTAATGTTTAAAAGCATATCCACAATATCATTTTGTCGTGTCGTGATCAATATATCAATAACCTCCTGGGACCTTGTGTCCACGTCTGTGGACACCCCCATAAAACATTTTTTGTGCAAAGGCCTCGCCATCTAGCAAATATTTCGTTGTTTCAACGTGCTTTTTGGACCTGGAAAGTCATCTACGATTTTTTTCAGAAAGTTTCTGCGACTTTTAGTGGTGTTTTTACAAACTAGAAAAGGCTAAAATAAGGAGATGAAAAAAAGCAAAGGTAAGAAAAAAGAAAAAAAAAGAAAATGGTGAGAAAGAGTTCTGAGAAAAATCAGGTGTACTCTCTTTATTGTAGACAGTGCTTAGATAGTTTTAAAAGCAGTTAGTTCGATAAGTGCCATCTTTTGGAACTTGGGAAACCTCAATGTCCACGTCTGTGGACAGGCGGTTCCAATCGAGTAAAAAGCTAGGGTTGATTTTTTGTAGTTCAAATCTTGATTCTAATGGGGATATCAGAGGCCAATGATTGTATTATTTACTAAATTGGCAACAACCTAGCCGCCACTCACCCATAAGAAATCGCCACCCCTGTAAAGTGTCCCCACCCACCCCCATTCTGTCTCCAAGTCCTTTTTCTTCCTTACTTTATAAAAAACTTTTAGTCCCTTTTTTGCAAATAAAATCAACCAAAATCACAACCCGTAAGTCTGCTAAAAATTAAACTATTTTGTATATATTATTTTTTCATTGTTGAATATTTGGTTATTTTATTTGTTACCCTTTTTATCTTTTTATATTATGACCTTTAAAATATTTTATAGTTATGACATATATTTATGACTTTTGTATTTTGTATTTTCTGACTGTTACCTGTCGTGTTTTCGTTACAGTGGTAACTATATGTTGTTATTGTATTTTTTTTTTACTAAGAAATGCAAATTGGGTCCACTAGGGTTTGTGATAGTTATTTTGCCAATCACTATCTATCTATCTATCTATCTATCTATCTATCTAGCTATTAGTTTCAAGCTTACTAAACCTGTTCATTTATTGTAGTTTCCCTGGATGACGCCCTTGGAATGCTCGATGAGAGTGACCTGGACATCTCTGATTTAGATGATGATGAGGAATGGATAAAAAACCACTCCTTGTCGTCTTCAGACACTGACGGTGAACCAGCTGTTGCAGCCATTCTGTCATCAAGCAGTTATGCTGTTCTTCCAAATGTTGAAAGTGAAGAATCTGATGACAACGCACCCTTAGCAACCCGTGCCAAACGCTTGAAGGCTGACAAAGTAGCAGCAACCTTGTCCTGGAGGAAGTCTAGGCGGTTCGATAATCATCGTGGCCCGGACGTGGGCCCCGCTCATTTCCAGGACCACGACGATTCGAGTACAGAACAATTCTTTTTGCAATATTACCCGGAGATCTGCTTCGAACGTACAGCTGTTTGCATGAATTACAACTATCAGTTGACCCACCACAAAAGCTTGAATGTAACTCCAGACGAGCTGAAAATTTTTGTTGGCATTGTCATCCTGATGGGGAACCTCAAGTTTCCTCGGATCTGTATGCACTAGTCTGGGAAGCTTAGGGTGGAAGCCATTTCGCAAAAGAAGAGTCGAGATAGATTCTTCACAATCCGGTCGAAACTGAAGTTTGTTGTTTATTCTGAAATCTCAGACGAAAAAAAAACAAAATATACTCTAGAAGGTGCAGCTGATCCTTGACAACTTCAGGAATATCTGTCTCCAGTTGCCACGGGACAGGAACTGTTCAATTGACGAGCAGATGATACGCTTCCAGGGTATGTCGACTCTCAAGCAATATGTCCCTAACAAGCCCAATCCGGTTGGATTAAAGAATTTTGTCCTTGCCAGCTCCTCAGGGCTGATACTTGATTTCCAAATCTACCAGGGAGCCACCACCCTAGGAGAACAGCTGGTAGCACATGGCTTTTCAGCTGGGATCGTACTGCGCTTGTCTGAGACCCTACCAGAAGGTAGATACCTCTATTTTGACCGATTCTTCTCGTCTGTTAAGCTCCTCGACATGCTGGCTGAAAGAAAAATAAATGCGACCGGAACTATCATGAAGAACCGTTTGGGTGCCAACGGCCCAACGCTTTTTACCAAAACAGAAATGAAAAGAAAGGGTAGAAAAACCTCTGTCATGTCTGTGCACTCAGATAAAAAAGTAGCTATGACCAAGTGGTTTGATGATAAAGTGGTTCTCCTGTCTTCAAACTGCAAAGGTATAGAAGAGGAGACAGAGGTCAAATGGTATGACAAGCGCCAGGGATCTTACGTGCAGGTCAAATGTCCACGAGTAGTCTCCGACTACAACACCTACATGGGTGCGGTCGACCTTGTGGACTGCATGGTCAGCTATTACCGGTTTGAGACGCGTACTCAAAAGTGGACTGTGCGTCTGTTTCATCATTTTGTGGATACTGCACTAGCCAATGCGTTTCATGAGCTGAAGTGCCATGGCCCAGAAGTTTCTGGTGACCTCAAACAGCTCATTGACCTTCGTTTCAACGTGGCCGAGTTTTTGCTCAATTCTGGAAGCTCGGATTCACAAGGTCAAGAAAATAGCAACGAAGAGCCATTGGGTGAAACTCAACACCGTGTTTTGAGTGTGAAAAAGAGGCCAATCCCTCCACCATATGCCAGAGCTGCACTGCATCTACCAGAATTTTGTGACTTGGCGAATGCCGCCCGGTGCAGACGGCCTGGATGCTACAAAAGGTCAAGATGGATGGGCTCGCAGTGTAAAATCATTCTCTGCTTGACACGAGACAACAACTGCTTCAAGAAATTTCATGAAGAGTAATATTTTGTTTTCAACGTTTTGACAAATCTCTTTTAATAGACGAAACAGATTTTTACTATACTCTTAGCTCGATAGGGACCCAATGTCCACACCTGTGGACATCCTCCAGAGGGAGGGAGGGGGGCTCAACTTTTTTTTTTATTTGATCAATGGTCAAAATGATTTTTTTTAAGTAAACTACAAAGAAATGAACATAATCAGAAAAGTATTTCTATGGTCAGGTCTCAGGAGGATAAATTGTGTAAATGCATTTGGATCACGACGTAGAAGCTTCATGCAATAGTCTAATGATGGAGAATCAGTTTTCATTATATCGACAAGCATTCCCCGAGAAAATATCTTCCTTTGAATAGACAGCTTTATAAAGTCGTCATCTAGAATCAAACTTTTGCCCATAATAACTAAATTCCTCATGTTATACTCTATCTCAAATCCAACCATTTATTTATTTATTTTTTTTTTGGTCCTAAAAATCACACGACAAACATAAGAATAACTAGAATTTTTTCCAATATAAAAAATATACACTAGTCTACTATAGAAAGAAAAAAAACCATTTGTTTAGAAACAATTTTATTGAACATAATTTCAATAGTAATAATCACTGATGCATTTTGTTCTCATCAACATATTTCGATAGGACATCTAATGCTGACCGAAGTTTATTTATACGGAGGACATTCACTTTTCCAGCAAAACATAGCTGCTCTTGCTGTTTAAATTTGCTTAAAGGTATCACATATCTAGCATATATAGTGTCCCATTCAAGACATAGTCCACAGCCAGTAGTTATTGCCACAGCTACATTTGGTACTCATATATCGTTGCTGCTATTGTCCGCTCCATCCTTATTCTCTAATAATGTAAATGCACCACTCATTTTTCTCTACTAATATTTTCTCAAATAAACTATTCTCTTTGAATTCAATTCTCTTACTAATCTGAATTGTAAAGAAAACTATTCCTTTTATTCAAATCCCAATCACCAATCATGTTAGACTCACTCTCCTTGAAAAGGTGAGAGGCGTACGCAAATAACGTAAAGTTTCCTATAGCTTCAAGTAAATAACACTGGAAGGAACATAAGAGGTCGCAAATAGCAGAGGAAAGAACGTAAAGGCCCCAAATCCATAGGTACATGCTCTGGAAAGGTGCCATGGAACGTAAAGGCCCAGAAACTTATAGTTGACCCAGAAACTTGTCTGCTTGGCCTAGAAACATGTCTGGTTGGCCCGGAAACTTGTTTGGTAGGTTTTGTATAATTCCATATTCAATTGACAACAATAGCAATAATCAGACTGGTAATAAACCATTGAAAGGTGCCAGGGAACGTAAAGGCCGCAAATAACACAGGATGGAACATAAAGGACGCAAAATGGAACCTCTTACCCTACTTATGACAGCTTAACAACTGAAAGAATCATCCTAATCTGCCTCAACAAGCATTAGGTGATGGATCTCAAGAGGTCTCTAAGAACTTACCTCCTGAAATTTAACACCAATTCACTCACACTAACACACAAGGCAATTATGAAGCAATTATAAGCTTTCTTTAATATTTTAAAGAAAGCAATTGTGCTATGTTAATGAAACTTTTAGCAATCAGCTCGAATATCAACATCTGATAATATCTGATAGTTTCAAACAGTTCGTCGTAACGAACTGTAAGTAAAGAGTGACCCCGCTGAATTGTAATCGAAACTCTTAAAAACGGAATTTTGATACCAATAGATGCATAAAAAAAAGGTCGGATTTTACTGCTGATTTCAAATATATAAGTTACATCAAATTTAAACTTACCCATCAAAGAGTTATTTAGCTTCCATAAGAGCTATTTCGTCTAATTAAACACTTTGTTATTCAGGGGTCATTCTTAAAGAATTGGAACAAAATTCGAACTTTAGTGTAAAGAGTGAGATATTGACGAGAGGGAAAACCCCCTCATATACGTAATAATTTCTGTTCGTTTTAAGTTTTACTGTTGCTCCTCACTTTCATTTGAAAAAAAAATTGTTTCTTTATTTAATTACTCACATAGATCAACTGCTCTCTTCTTGAATGTTAAAGAGTATTTACTACAAAAGGGATCATCTGCCCCCCTATTGGCTTGCCTTAAAAAAATTGTTTGTCCTACAATTTAATCCACGGCTAAATCAATGAATTAACCCGTCCATCCTGGCATACAATAGAACTTATATGTCTATTTAGCATCTATTTAAAGTCACGAACATATTCATATATCTGAACGGGTATTCATAACAGTTTTTATGGTATCTTAGGTTCATCCGTCACTTTCTTACGACAATTATCAGAAATAAGCTAGTTGTAGATAAGTTGAGAATTTTGGGACACATAGACGAGGGTTAGGAATTTTGTATGGTAGCCCCATCCCCCATTTAACCATAAAAAGAGGCTTTACGAATGAACATTAATACTGTAAAATCTGTTGCCTTAAAAATATGGACTAGTACCCTCCCAGGGTGCTACCTTTCACACTTAAGACCTTACGGTATGTAAGTTTGTGTTAGTTTACCGAAAAATCAATATCACAGTAGCGAAACGAATACCTGGATGAGCAAATAAAAATTTTGGAAATAAATTAATACAATTTTTCTAGAGAGTTGTTCACGCTTGATCAGATCTTGAATCTCCCTCTCAAGTCAATACTTTTTTTAAACTGAGATGGGGCATTGAAATAGTGTTGAATAAATGAATGAATGCATTTCATACCCATCAATGAAAAAACAGACGGAGCGCAAAAAAGAAAACAAAACAAAAACACAAGACACTATTTCTTCTGACTCAAACGAAACCAAAACACAACAACCAAAAACAAATGCCAACTACTGCTGCAAAAACTTCGGCCCCTTGTGGGACTTGACAGACAAATTATATCGATTAATTTGTAACAAAACGTCTTCTTCAGGGTTGGTAACACAGTACTGGTGCGTAACAAACCTATTGCTTTTCCATGGTGGTAAACGTAGCAAAAACTTTGCATACTTGTAGTATGCAAAGCTTCTGAAAATGAGAAAGCAGTAACCGCCGCGTCTCTACTGTTGACTGTCCAATAGAAAGGCCAACAAATACAATGCTATACGCGAGCTCAACAATAGAGTTACCAATTGTGACGCTCCAACCAGCATCGGATTTCGAATTAAAAAGCAGTACTGCAGACTTTTCAGCATTAAACTGGAGTCCAATACGGCCATACCTCTTGTTGTAATTTGATAAAATTATTTTCCAGCCCACGCAGAAACTGGCTCAGGTTAAGTACGTCATCCGCATAACCAATCAAATTCAAATCAATACCACACAGAATATAAGTCATAAGTGACTCTGATTGTGGCTTTGCAATACTGTTATTAAATGCTTTCGGTGACGAAATAGCACCTTGTCTTAACCCTTTCTTTACCGATAGAAGGGGATTTCCACGGAAAGAAACAGCAAAATCAAATAAGAGTCTTGTACACTCGCCAGCTAGTAGAGGAAGCCTAAGTTATCAACACCGGCGAAACCCACGCCAATATAGTCTCGTCGTGGAGAAGCGAATTAAAGGCGCACCTTGCATCATGGGAAGCTAAAGCAGTACTTTTAACGTGTTCTTCTGCATCCATTAAAGCAGATACAAAAGCAGAAAGCGCATGACTGCACCCAAGGCGATAATGAAAATCGAACTGATGAGCCTGAACAGTACATTTGGATTCAATATTTTTATCTCACCGATCATCAATGCTTATGTAACAACTCTTAGAATCTTGTATGATTACATGCATGAAAGAATTTTTTTTTCTTAATAGCTTAATGATGATGATTTTGGTCGACTATTCGGATGGTTTATCCCTACTATGAAGGGAATTGATAAGGTTTGAAAGATTATACCAGAGGCCATACGGCTCCAATGTTTTATTTTATATTAATTAAAAAAAACTTTCCTAAAAATAAGTTTTTAAAAGAAAAGTAAAGGCCATTTGGAACTTAACCTAAGCAGATATAAATACATGTTCGAATTCAAACTCAACACGACCAGAAATTACTTTAAAGAATAAATGAAACCCAAAACCAACAGAAATTAAATAAACATTCATAGCAAAATACATACAACAAGTAATAATATAAATGAATAAATAGATCTTAAAGCGAGTAATGCTTACATTGAATATGAAAATCGAGCTTAAAACAAAAACAAATATTTTGCTATTAAAGTATAAATGAAACTTAAAACGAACTGAAATTAAATAACAATCAATGCGAACAAACATACAAAATATATTACTGTAAATGAATAAATAAATCTTAAAACGAGTGAAACTTAAATTGAATATGCAAATCAAGTTTGAATCGAATAAAAATAACTACAAACAAGAGTTTGGGTATCGTCTAACTGCAGAAGCCTTAAACCTACTACATTATTGGCGCTTTACTGAAAACAATTCTTTGAAATATTTTCACTTTTGTAACTTTAAGAAATCAAAAATTAATTAAGATTTTAGGGAATAAATATCAGCATAGGTATATTAAGTTGACAATGCACATTATTTTTCAGTAAACTCATTTGAATTTTTTTTCAGTAAAGTACAAATTATATTCTGGCTTTTAGAAAGCATAGGGGTTTTGAACCCTACTCTCATTAATTTATGCTCGTTTTGAGTTTGACTCTAATATTTATTTTAATTTTTGTTCGTTTTGGGTTTCATTTCTTTATTGATACTGATTTGGGGTAGTTGTATGCTAGGTAGATTATATGATAGTCCGGACGCCAGGTGTTGAAAATGTGAACCATACCACGACGGGATGGGGTTGCTACGAGAATTAACCTACCCTCCACCCCCTAAATTGACCATGTGGATTCAAAAATACAAATGGCACTTGCTTGCAAGTGGTGAAACACTCCGAAACTTGACATTTTATTATATTTTGGTGTTTTACGCAAGAAAATGCATGGTCCACTAAGTTTGAGGTGCAGTTTTCCGCTCAAATAGAAATGCCTAGAAGCCATAGAACGTTTTCATAACAAACTAACACGATTAGTTACAAAAAATGGCAGAGTTAAAAAAATGGCTTCTAGGCATTTAATTTCCAATAGAATTAGCCTGTTTTGAAGTTTCTACGACAACGCCTTCTATAAAAACATTATATGCACCCAGGGCATAACTTAAAACCCTTGCCCTGAGGGTTCTGGGGGAGTGTCCTCCTCAAAAATATATTTTCAATCTGGAAATCAACTACGCTGAACAAAAGTGGCTATCTCAAAATTTTGATTGGATGTGTTTGGGGGAATGATGGGCGTAGGGGGGGGGGGCTAGTTGGCCTCCAATCACTTTTGACTATTAAAAAGGGCATTATGCCTTTGAATTTCCAATCGAATGAGCCTTTTTTGAAGTTTCTATGACAACGCCTTCAATAAAAACCTTATATGCCCCCAGGGCATAACTTAAAACCCTTGCCCTGAGGATTGTGGGGGATTGTCCTCCTCAAAAACATGTTTTCTATCTGAAAATCAACAAGTATCTCAAAATTTTGATTGGATGGGTTTGGGGGAATGATGGGCATGGGGGGGGGGGACTAGTTCCCCTCCAATCACTTTCGACTATTAAAAAGGGCTCTATCCCTTTGAATTTCCAATCGAATGAGCCTTTTTGAAGTTTCTACGACAATGACTTCTATTAAAACCTTATATGCTCTCAGGGCATATCTTAAAGCCATTTCCCTGATGGTTCTGGGGGAGTGTCTTCCTCAAAAACACATTTTCTATTTAGAAATCAACTACGCTGAACAAAATGAATATCTCAAAATTTTGATTGGATGTGTTTGGGGAAATGATGGGCGTGAGGGGGAGGGCTAGTTTCCCTCCAATCACTTTCGACTATTAAAAAGGGCACTAATCCTTTAATTTCCAATCGAATGAGCCTGTTTTGAAGTTTCTACGACAACACCTTCTATAAAAACCTTATATACCCCCAGGGCATAACTTAAAAACCGTGCCCTGAGCGTTTTGGCGGAGTTTCCTCCTCAAAAATATATTTTTTATCTGGAAATCAACTACGCTGAACAAAATGGTTATCTGAAAATTTTGATTGGATGTGTTTGGGGGAATGATGGGCGCGGGGGGGGGCTAGGTGCCCTCCAATCATTTTTGACTATTAAAAAAGGCACTAACCCTTTAATTTCCAATCGAATGAGCCTGTATTGAAGTTTCTACGACAACGCCTTCTATAAAAACCTTATATGCCCCCAGGGCATAACTTAAAACCCTGACACTGAGGGATGTGGGGGAGTATCCTCCTCAAAAATATATTTTATATCTGGGAATCAAACACGCTGAACAAAATGGCTATCTTAAAATATTGATTTGTTGTGTTTTGGGAAATGATGGGCGTGGGGGGGGGGCAAGTTGCCGTCCAATCACTTTCGACTATTAAAAAAGGGCATTAGCCTTTTAATTTCCAATCGAACGAGCCTGTTTTGAAGTTTATACGACAACCCCTTCTATAAAAACCTTATATGCCCCCAGGGCATAACTTAAAACCCTTGCTCTGAGGGTTGTGGGGGAGTTTCCTCCTCAAAAATATATTTTCCATCAGGAAATCAACTACGCTGAACAAAATGGTTATCTCAAAATTTTGATTGGATGTGTTTGGGGGTATCATGGGCGTGGGGGGGCTAGTTGCACTCCACTCACTTTCAACTATTAAAAAGTGCACTAGACCTTTTAATGTCCAGTTAAATGAGCCTTTTTTGATGTTTCTACGACAACATCTTCTGTAAAAACCTTACATACCCCCAAGGCATTACTTAAAACCCTTGTCTTAAGGGTTGTGGGGGAGTGTCCTCCTCAAAAACATATTTTCTATCTGGATATCAACTCCGCTGAACAAAATGGCTATCTCAAAATTTTGATTGGATATGTATGGGGAAATGAGGGGTGTGGGGGGAGGGGGGCTAGTTACACTCCAACACTTTCTACTATTAAAAAGGGCACTAGCCCTTAAATTTCCAATCGAAGCCTGTTTTGAAGTTTCTACGACAACGCCTTCTATAAAAACCTTATATGCCCCCAGGGCATAACTTAAAACCTTTCCCCTGAGGGTTGTGGGGGAGTGTCCTCCTCAAAAATATATTTTCTATCTGGAAATTATTTCCGCTGAACAAAATGGCTATCTCAAAATTTTGATTGGATGTGTTTGGGGGAATGATGGGCGTGGGGGGGGGGGCTATTTGCCCTCCAATCATTTTCAATTATTGAAAAGGACATTAGAACTCTCGATTTCCAATCGAATGAGTCCCCTTTGAAGTTTCTACGACGACCCCTTCCGTATGAAGTACCTCTTGGAAAAAAAATAAATAATTAAATAATAATAATAAAACATTGGAGCCATATGGCCTTTACTATAGGCAACGCTACAGCGTTGCCTCTGATTATTATCATTTATTATTTTTTTCCAGAGGCACTTCATATGGAGGGGGTCGTCGTATAAAGTTCAAAAGGGGTTCCTTCGATTGGAAATCGAGAGTTCTAGTGCCCTGTTTAATGGTGAACAGTGATTGGAAGGCAACTAGCACCCCTTCCACGCCCACCATTTCCCCAGACACATAGAATCAAAATTTTGAGATAGCACTTTTGTTCTACGTAGTTGGTTTCCAGATAGAAATTATGTTTTGAGGAGGACACTCCCCCCACAGCCTTCAGGGCAAGGGTTGTTAGTTATGCCCTGGGGGCTAATAAGGTTTTTATAGAAAGCTTTGTCGTATCCAATCAACTCAAAATTTTGAAATAGCGATTTTGTTCAACGTAGTTTAACATTCTGGAAATTAGGTCTTTCAGGAAGACAACCATCCCACAGCCCTCAGGGTAAGGGTTTTAAGTTAAGCCCTGGGGGAATTTAAGGTTTTCTCAGAAAGCATTGTCGTAGAAAATTCAAAAAGGGTTCATTCGATTGGAAATTTAAATGGCTAGTGCCCTGTTTAATAATCGAAAGTCATTGGAAGGCAGCTAACGCCTCTTCCGTGCCCATCATTTCCCCAAACACATCCAATCAAAATTTTGAGATAGCCATTTTGTTCAACGCAGTTGAAAATCGTAAAAATTATATTTTTGAGAAGGACACTCCCCCCATAGTCTTCAGGGCAAGGGTTGTAAGTTATGCCCTGGGGATATATATGGTTCTTACGGAAGGAATGCTTGCATAAATTTCAGAGAGGGCTCATTTGACTGGAAATTGAAAGTTCTAGTTCACTTTTTCAGCGTCAAAAGATATCGGACGGTAACCAGGCACGTAGCCCCCCCATCTGCGCCCTTCTTTCTCAAACCCATCTGACAATAACTTTGAGATACTCATTTTTTTTAAATAGTTCAAAGACGATATAACGAAAACTCTGGGGTCAACACATCCCCCCAGGGCCCGAGGGCAGGCGTTGTAAGTTATGCCCTTGGGGAATATATGGTTGTTATGGAAGGGCTGTTCGTAAACACTTCAGAGGGCTCAGTTGATTGGAAATTGAAAGTTCTAGTTCAGTTTTTGAGAGTCAAAAGAATTTGGAGGGCAACTAGCCCCCCCCCCCACGCCCCTTTTTTCCCGAATGCACCCGATAAAAATTTTGAGATAGCCATTAAGTTAAAAATTGTTCAAAAGTCAGATAACAAAAACTAAGGTGTCGACACAACCCCCCAGGGCCCGGGTGTAGGCGTTGTAAGTTATGACCTAGGGCATATATGGTTCTTATGAATGGGATGCTCTCATAAACTTCAGAGAGGGGTCATTTGATTAGAAATTGAAAGTTCGAGTTCATTTTTAATAGTCAAAAGAGATCCGAGGGCAATTAGTCCTCCCCCCCCCCCCCAAGCCTTCTTTTTCCTAACCCATCTGATTAAAATTTTGAGATAGACATTTTGTTTAAAAAAATAGTTCAAAGGTCAGATAAGCAAAACACCGGTGTCTATACAACCCTCCAGGGCCCTGGGGAAGGCGTTCTAAGTTATGCCCTAAAGGTATGTATGGTTCTTATGAAAGGGATGCTCGTATAAACTTCAAAGAGGGCTCATTTGATTGGAATTGAAAGGTCTAGTTCACTTTATAAAATTCAAGAGATTTATGTGCAACAAGCCCCCCTCACGCCCTTTTTTTCCCAAACCCATCCACTACAAATTTTGAGATAGCCAGTTTTTCAAAAATTGTTGTAAAATTAGAAAAAAGAACTCCGGTGTCAACATAACTCCCAGGGCCCGGGGGTAGTTGTTGTAAGTGTAGGTGCATGGGGGGGCGTATATGGTTCTTATGAATGGGATGCTCATATAAATTTCAGAGGGGGCTCATTTAATTGGAAATTAAAAGACCTAGTTCAATTTTAAGAGTCGATAGATATCCGAGGGCAACTAGACCGCCCCTCACATACACCCTTTCTTCCCCAAGCCTATCCGATAAAATTTTTAAAATAGCCATCTTCAGAGGCAACGCTATAGCGTTGCCTATAGTAAAGGTCATACGGCTCCAATATTTTTTTTTTTTTTCCAGAGGCACTTCATATGGAAGGGGTTATCGTATAAACTTGAAAAGAGGCTTGTTCGATTGGATATTTAGAGTTCTAGTGTCCTTTTTAACGGTCAAAAGTGATTGGAAGGCAACTAACACCCCTTCCACTACCACTAATTCCCCAAACACATCAAATAAAAATTTTGAGACAGCCAATTTGTTCTACGTAGGTGATTTCCTGATAGAAATTATGTTTTTGAGGAGGACACTCCCCCCAAAGACCTCATGGCAAGGGTTGTAAGTTATGCCCTGGGAGCACTTAAGGTTTTTATAGAAAGCTTTGTCGTAGAGAGTTAAAAAAGGACCCATTCGATTGGAAATTCAAAGGGCTTGTGCACTTTTTAATAGTCGAAAGTGACTAGAGGGCAACTAACCCCCCTCTAACGCCCACCTTTTCCCAAAACACATCCAATCTAAATTTTGGTATAGCCATTTTGTTCAACGTAGTTGAAAATTCTGGAAAAAATATCTTTGAGCAGGACACTCTCCCCACAGTCTTCAGGGCAAGGGTTATAAGTCATGCCCTGGGGCCATATGTGGTTTCTATGGAAGGAATGCTCGTATAAAGTTCAGAGAGGGCTCATTTGATTGGAAATTGAAAGCTCTAGTTTGATTTTTAAGCATTAAAATATATTAGAGGGTAACCATCCCCCCTCCACGCCCTTTTTTCCAAATTGCATCCGAAAAAATTTTGAGATAGCGATTTTGTTAAAAAAAGGTCTAAAATCATATAACAAAAAATCCGGTGTCGACACAACCCCCCAGGGCCCGGGGGCAGGCGTTGTAAGTTATGCCCTGGGGGAATATATGGCTCTTATGGAAGGGATGCTCGTGTAAACTTCAAAGAGGGATCATTTGACTGGAAATTGAAAGTTCTAGCTCACATTTTAAGAGTAAAAAAAAAATTGGATGGCACCTAGTCTCCCCTCCCTCTACGCCCCTTTTTCCTCAAAACCGTCCGATAAGAGCTTTAAAATAGCCATTTTTTTAAGTTCAAAGACCATATAACGAAAAATCTGGGGTCGATACAGCCCCCCAGGGCCCGAGGGCAGGCGTTGTAAGTTATGTTCTGGGGGAAAATATGATTCTTATGGAAGGAATACTCGTAAAAATGTCAGCGAGGGCTCATTTGATTGGAAACTGAAAGATCTAGTTCAGTTTTTGAGAGTCAACACAACCCTTAGACCCGGGGTAGGCGTTGTATATTGTTGTCCTGGGGGTGTATATGGTTCTTATGAAAGGGATGCTCGTATAAACTTCAGAGAGGGTTCATTCGCTTGGAAATTGAAAGTTCTATTTCACTTTTTAAAAGTCAAAAGATATCCGAGGGCAACTAGCCCCTACACACACCCTTTTTTCCCCAAGCCTATCCGATAAAACTTTTAAAATAGCCATTTTCAGAGGCAAAGCTATAGCGTTACCAATAGTATAGGCCATATGGCTCCTATGTTTTATTATTGTTTTTTTCCCAGAGGCACTTCATATGGAAGGAGTCGTCGTATAAACTTCAAAGGGTGCTCATTCAATTGAAATCTAGAGTTCTAGTACCCTTTTTAAGAGTCAAAAGTGATTGGAAGGCAACTGACACCCATTCTACGTCTACCATTTCCCCAAACACATCCAATCAAAATTTTGAGATAGCCATTTTGTTCTACGTAGCTGATTTCCAGATAGAAATTTTGTTTTTAAGGAGGACACTCCCCCGCAGCCCTCAGTGCACGGGTTGTAAGCTAGGGCATTTAAGGTTTTTATAGACAGCTTTGTCGTAGAAACTTCAAAAAGGGCTCATTTGATTGGAAATTCAAAAGGTTATCGCCCTTTTTAATAGTCGAAAGTGATTGGAGGGCAACTAAACCCCCTCACACGCCCACCATTTCCCAAAATACATCAAATAAAAGTTTTAAGAAAGTAATTTTTTTCTAAACAGTTGAAAGTTTTGGAAATTAGGTCTTTGAGGATGACGACCCCCCCCCCCACAGCACTGAGGAAAATGGTTGTAAGTTATTTCCAAGACACATATAAGGTTTTTAAAGAAAGCGTTGTCGTAGAAACTTCAAAAAGGTCTCATTAGATTGGAAATTGAAATGACTAGTGCCCTTTTTAATAGTCGAAAGTGATTCGAAGGCAACTAACACCCCTTCCACGCATACCATTTCCCAAACACATCCAATCAAAATTTTGAGATGGCCATTTTGCTCAACGTAGTTGAAAGGTCCGGAAATTATATCTTTCAGCAGGCCACTCTCCCCACAGTCTTCAGGGCAAGGGTTATAAGTTACGCCCAGGACATATGTGGTTCTTATGAAAGGAATGCTCGTATAAACTTCAGAGAGGGCTCATTTGATTGGAAATTGAAGCTCTAGTTCATTTTTTAAGCGTCAAAAGATATTGGAGGGTAGCTAGCCCCCCCCCATGCTTTTTTTCCCAATTGCATCCGATAAATATTTTTAGATATCTATTTTGTTAGAAATAGTTTTAAGATCATGTAACAGAACCTCTGGTGTCGAAACAACCCCCCCGGTCCCGGGGGCAGGCGTTGTAAGTTATGCCCATGGGGCATAAATGGTTCTTATGGAAGGGATGCTCATATAAACTTCATAGAGGGCTCAATTTATTGGGAATTGAAAGTTCTATTTTAGTTCGTTTAATTTGCAAAAATATCCACCAAATGGCAAACATTTGGCAAAAGTGTTCATGAAAACTAATGTCTTAGGTGAGTAGACAAATCGATGTAATAGTATATTAATTTGATATAAATCTGACAAAAATACCAAATAAAACCACAAGAAAATAATACTCAACATTAACCACAGATGGGGCTTAAGAACAAGACACAAATACAACATCATATACCCTAATACCATTAATTGAACACCCAACTCCTTTTTTAATACACCTCAATCAAAATAAAACACTAAATTAAATGATTTTATATCAATCTAATCTATCAACTATGCATCCTATTATATTAATCATTAAAATCATATTTAGAAAACAATTTATTCTTCAACAGATTTTTAAATTCACTTAAATTACTATTTTAATGTTCTCATTGAACAAATTCCATAGCTTAGCCCCTTTAAAAACAAGAAAAAACTCTGACCTAGACGTTACCAAATTATGAAATTAAAATTTGTTTATTCACCTTGTGCCATGGCACAAGGTCAATGCAGTATAGTTATAGTTTAAAATAGAGTTGCAGTATAGTTAAAAATAGATAGAATAACATATTTAAAACTCTTTGAAGGAGATGCACGAAAATATCCACTAAGTTCCGGCCTCAGCACCTTAGAGTCTGCCTTAAAATTACTGGCATTTGCCTTAAAGCTCTCACTTAAATCTTATGAATCACTGATTCAATAGAAATTTTCGGTTTTGTTAACAAAATTATGCTTCTGTTTTCTTTAGTAAAAACTTCCGTCTTCACTTTTTACCAAGTAGGCTACACTTTTCCCCGTAAGCAATAAAACTATTATGAGTCTACTTACGTTATTCGATGATTGAAATCTTTCCTGTTTTCGAAGTGGAAATTCAGTTTGTTCGGTTCTGATGGATATTTGGAAATTTTCATCTAAACCTTGTAATAGGCACTTTTTCCAGCAGCTTATTTTTCCAATAATTGCATTTCAGATTCCCTGAAAAGATTTTTGAGGATGCATCTGCGTTTTATTTTTACGGAAATTGGTTTTCTAGCTTCTTGACCTTCAACTTTTTCTTTCTCTTGGTTTATAGATCTCTATTAGGGATGATAATTCAAAATTATACTTTTCAAATGCTTCTTCTTCTTCTTCTTGTTTAGTTGAAGTCTTTGGAGTTATCCAAAATGTGTATATATTTTCCGGTTGACAAGTTGGGCCAACATAGGCAGCGCAATAGCGCTGCCTAAGTAAAGAACGATGTTGGCACAACGTATTATTTATTTTTTTATTTTTGTTTTCATACCCGGGCTTTTCGTATCGAAGGGGTTGTCGTAGAAACTTCGAAAAGGGCTCATTCGATTGGAAATTGAAGTGGCTAGTGTCCTTTTTAATATTCGATAGTGATTGGAGGGCAAATAGCCCCCCACCCCCATCATTCTCCCAAACACATCCAATCAAAATTTTGAGATATCCATTTTGTTCAGCGTAGTTGATTTCCAGATAGAAAATATGTTTTTGAGGAGGAAACTCCCCCAAAACCCTTTTTCCTTTAGAGCAGGGCACTTCATATCGAAGAAGTTGTCGTAGAAACTTCGAAAAGGGCTCTTCAATTGGAAATTGGAGTGGCTTATGCCCTTTTTAATAGTTGAAAGAGATTGGAAGGCAACTAACACCCCTTTCACGCCCACCATTTTCCGAAACACATCCAATAAAAATTTTGAGATAGTCATTTTGTTCAGCGTAATTAATTTCCCGAGAGATTTTTTGTTTTTAAGGAGAACACTCCCCAACAGCCTTCAGGGCAGGGTTGTAAGTTATGCCCTGGGGGCTTATTAAGTTTTTATAGCAGGCGTTGTCGTAGAAACTTCAAAAAAGGCTCAATCGATTGAAAATTCAAAGGACTAGTGCTCTTTAAATAGTTGGAAGTGATTGGAGGGCAACTAGCCCCCCACGCCCATTATTCTCCCAAAAACATCCAATCAAAATTTTGAGATAGCCATTTTGTTCAGCGTAGTTGATTTTCAGATATAAAATATATTTTTTAGGAGGACACTCCCCCGCAACCCTAGGTGCAAGGGTTTTAAGTTGTGCCCTGAGGGCATATAAGAACGAAGTTGGCACAATTTATTATTTATATATTTTTTTTTTTTTAGATCAGGACACTTCGTATCGAAGAAGTTGTCGTAGAAACGTCGAAAAGGGCTCATTCAATTGGAAATTGAAGTAGCTTTTGCCATTTTTAATAGTCGAAAGTGATCGGACGGCGACTAAAACCCCTTCCACCCCCACCATTTCTCGAAACACATCCAATCAAAATTTTGAGATAGCCATTTTGTTCAGCGTAGTTCATTTCCAGATAGAAACTAAGTTTTTGAGGAGGACACTCCCCCAGAGCCTTCAGGGCAAGGGTTGTAAGTTATGCCCTGGGGGCATATAAGGTTTTTATAGAAGGCGTTGTCGTAGAAACTTCAAAAAAGGCTCATCCGATTGGAAATTCAAACGGCTAGTGCCTTTTTTAATAGTCGAAAGTGATTGGAGGGCAAATAGCCCCCCCCCCCAAAGCCCATAATTCCCCAGAATACATCCAATCAAAATTTTGAGATAGCCATTTTGTTCTACGAAGTTTAAAGTTCAGGAAATTATACCTTTGAGCAGGACACTCCCCCCCCTCATGATCTTCAGGGCAAGGGTTATAAATTATGTCCTGGTGGCATATAAGTTTTTATTGAAATCTTTGTCTTAGAAACTTGAAAAAAGGCTCATTCGATTGGAAATTTAAAGGTCTAGTGCCTTTTTAATATTCGAAAGTGATTTAAGGGCAACTAACCCCCTCTCTCGCCCACCTTTTCCCCAAACACATCCAATCAAAATTTTTAAATAGCCATTTTGTTCAGCGTTGTTGATTTCCAGATAAATGATATATTTTTGAGGAGGACACTCCCGCAAAGCCCTCGGAGAAAGAGTTTTAAGTTATGCCCTGCGGGTATATAAGAACGATGTTGGTACAATGTATTATTTAATTTTTTTTTGTTTTCCTTCAGAGCAGGACACTTCGTTTCGAACAAGTTGTCTTAGAAACTTCGGAAAGGGCTCACTCATATGGAAATTGGAGTGGCTTGTGCCCTTTTTAATAGTAGAAAGTGCTTGGAAGGCAACTAACACCCCTTCCACGCCAACCATTTCCCGAAACTCATCCAATCAAAATTTTGAGATAGCCATTTTGTTCAGCGTACTTGATTTTCAGATAGAAATCATGTTTTTGAGCGGGACACTCCCAACAGCCTTCAGGGCAAGGGTTTTAAGTTATGCCCTGGGGGCATATAAGGTTTTTATAGAAGGCGTTGTCGTAGAAACTTCAAAAAAGGCTCATTCGATTGGAAATTCAAAGGGCTAGTGACCTTTTTAATAATCGAAAGTAATTGGAGGGCAACTAGCCCCCCTTCACGCCCATCATTCACCTAAACACATCAAATCAAAATTTTGAGATACCCATTTTGTTCAGCGTAGTTGATTCTCCGATAAATAATATGTTTTTGAGGATGACACTTCCCCAAAACCCTCGGGGCAAGGGTTTTAAGTTATGCCCTGAGGGCACATAAGAACGATGTTGATACAATGTTTTATTTATCATTTTTTTCTTTAGAGCAGGACACTTCGTATCGAAGAAGTTGTCGTAGAAACTTCGAAAAGGGCCCATTCAATTGGAAATTGGAGTGGCTTGTGCCCTTTATAATAGTCGAAAGTAATTGGAAGGCGACTAACACCCCTTCCACGATCACCATTCCCCAAAACACATCCAATCAAAATTTTTAGATAGCCATTTTGTTCTGCGTAGTTTATTTCCAGATAGGAATTATGTTTTGGAGGAGGACACTCCCCACAGCCTTCAGGGAAAGGGTTGTAAGCTATCCCTGGGGGTATATAAGGTTTTTATATAAGACGTTGTCGTAGAAACTTCAAAAAACGCTCATTCAATTGCAAATTCAAAGGGCTAGTGCCCTTTTTCATAGTTGAAAGCGATTGGAGGGCAACTAAACCCCCTGTCATGCCCACATTGTCCCCAAACACATTCAATCAAAATTAGGAGATAGCCATTTTATTCAATGTAGTTTTAAGTTCTGTAAATTAGGTCTTTGAGGATGACAACCCCCTCAAAGCCCTCAGGGCAAGGGTTGTAAGTTTTGCCGTGGGGGCATATCAGGCTTTTTATAGAATGCGCTGTCGTAGAAAAACATCGTAGAAAAACGTAGAAAAACTTCAAAAAGGGCTCATTCGATTGGAAATTGAAATGGCTAGTGCGCTTTTTAATAGTCGAAAGTAACTGGAAGGCAACTAACACCCCTTCCACACCCACCATTTCCCCAAACACATCCAATCAAAATTTTGAGATAGCCATTTTGTTCCACGCAGTTTAAAGTTCAGGAAATTATAGCTTTGAGTAGGACACTCCCCCCACCGTCTTCAGGGCAAGAGTTATAAATTATGTCCTGGGGACATGTAAGTTTGTATTGAAATCTTTGTTGTAGAAACTTGAAAAAAGGTTCATTCGATTGGAAATTCAAAGGTCTAGTCCCCTTTTTAATAGTCAAAAGTGGTTTAAGGGCAACTAGCCCCCCCCCCCTCTCTCGCCCACCTTTTCCCCAAACACATCCAATCAAAATGTTTTGATAGCCATTTTCTTCAGCGTTGTTGATTTCCAAATATAAATTAGGTTTTTGAGGAGGACACTCTCCCCCCCAGCTCTCAGGCCAAGGGCTGTAAGTTATGGCTTTGGGGCATATAAGGTTTTTATAGAACACGTTGTCGTAGAAACTTCAAAAAGTTCTCATTCGATTTGAAATTGAAATGGCTAGTGCCCTTTTTAATAGTCAAAAGTGATTGGAGGGCAACTAACACCCCTTCCATGACCACGATTTCCCCAAACATATCCATTAAAAAATTTGAGATAGCAATTTTGTTCCACGCAGTTTAAATTTCACGAAATTATACCTTTGAGCAGGACATACCTCCCACAGTCTTCAGGGCATGGGTTATAAGTTATTCCCTAGGGGCATATAAGGCTTTTATTGAAATCTTTGCCGTAGAAACTTAAAAAGGGGCAAATTCGATTGGAAATTTAAAGGGCTAGTTCCATTCTTAATAGTCGAAAGTGATTGGAGGGCAACTATCCCCCCTCTCACGCCCACCTTTTACCCAAACATGTCCAATCAAAATTCTTAGTAGCCATTTTATTCCACGTAGTTCAAAGTTCTGAAAATTAGGTCTTTAAGGATGACAACCCATCCCCCAACAACCTCAGGGCAAGGGTTGCAAGTTATGCCCTGGGAGCATGTAAGGTTTTTATAGAAAGTGATGTTGTAAAACATCAAAAAGGGATCATTCATTTGAAAATGGAAAGGGCTAGTGCTCTTTTAAGGCTAGCATCAAATGGCTAGCACCATTTCCCCATACACATCAAATCAAAATTTTGAAATATCCATTTTGTTCAACGTAGTCGAAAGTTCTGGTAATTAGGTCTTTTAGGATGATGACCCCCTCAGAGCCCTCAATGCAAGGGTTTTAAGTTTTGCCCTGGGGGCATACAAGGTTTGTATAGAAAGTTGTTGTAAAATTTAAAAAAAAAACTCATTTTTTTGGAAATTGAAATTGCCCTTTTTAATAGTCGAAAGTGAGTGGAGAGTAATTGACCCCCCTCTCACGCCCACCTTTTCCCCAAACACATCCAATCAAAATTTTTAGATAGCCATTTTGTTCAACGTAGTTGAAAGTTTTGGAAATTAGGTCTTTCCAACCCCACCCCACCCCCACCCCCACCCCACAGCCCTCGGGGCAAGGGTTTTAAGTTATGCCCTGAACCATATAAGGTTTTCATTGAAAGCGTGGTCGTAGAAACTTCAAAAGGGCTCATTCAATTGGAAATTTAAAGGGCTAGTGCCTTTTCTAATAGTTGAAAGTGATTGGACAACGACTAACGCCCCTCTCAAGCCCACCATTTTCCCAAACACATCCAATTAAAATTTGAGATATTCATTTCGTTCAACGTAGTTGAAAGTTCTTGAAATCATGTCTTTTAGGATTATAACCCCCTCAGAACCCTCAGTGCAAGGGTTGTAAGTTAAGCCCTGGGGGCAAATAAAGTTTAAAGTAGTAATTTCAAAAAGGGTTCATTTGATTGGAAATTGAAATCTTCCCTTTTTAATAGTCGAAAGTGAGTGGAGAGTAAATAAACCCCTCTCACACCCACCATTTCCCCAAAAAACATTTAATCAAAGTTTAGAGATAGCCATTTTGTTCAACGTAGTTGAAAGTTCTGGAAATTATGTATTTTAGGATTACAAACCGCCCAGAGCCCCCAGGGCAAAGGTTGTAAGTAATGCCCTGGGTGCATATAAGGTTCTTATAGATTGAGTTGTCGTAAGACTTCAAAAGGTGCTCATTCAATTGGAAATTGAGAGGGGTAGTGCCCTTTTTAATAATCGAAAGTTATTGGAGGGTAACTAACCACCCTCTCACGCCCACCATTCCTCCAAAAACATTCAATCAAAATTTGCAGACAGCCATTTTGTTTAACGCAGTAGAAAGATCTGGAAATTAGGTCTTTGAGAATGACACCCCCCGCAGCCCTCAGGGTAAGGGTTTTATGTTATACCCTGGGGTCAGATAAGATTTTTATTGAAAGTTTTGTCGTAGAAACTTCAAAAGGGTTCTTTTGATTGGAAATTGAAAGGGCTACTGCCATTTTTAATAGTTGAAAGGGATTGGAGAGCGACTACAGCCCCTCTCACGCCCACCATTTCCCCAAACACATCCAATCAAAACTTTGAGATAGCCATTTTGTTTAACGTAGTTGAAAGTTCTGGAAATTAGGTCTTAGAGAATGACAACCACCCTCACAGCCCTTAGGTTGAGGGTTGTAATTTATGCCCTTGGGGTATATAAGGTGTTTGTAGAAAGCGTTATGGTTTCAAATAGGGCCCATTCGATTGGAAATCGAAAGGCCTAGTGCCCTTTTTAATAGTCGAAAGTGATTGGAAGGCTTGACATTTTTATAGTAAAGATCGATATGGGTATAATGTTTTGTTTTTGTTGTTGTTGTTGTTTAGATCAGGGCATTTCGTATCGAGGGAGTTGTCATGGGAACTTCGAAAAGGACTCATTCGATTGAAAATAGGAAGGGCTGATGCCCTTTTTAATAGTCGAAAGTGATTGGAGTCCAACTAATCCCCCTTCCTTTCCCACCCTCCCATTTGCCCATTACGTTTAAGAACTAAGTCTTGTGGTAAGATTAAATCCAAATGCACTGTGTTAATGCTAATTCCCAATAAGGCATCTCAGCAGTATCCCAAGAACGAATGAGGGTATTATGTTTGGACTTTCGGGGCTACTTCTGCTCTTAAAATTTAACCAAATCAAAATAGCGTAAGTGTATCCAAGCTATCAAAGAAATTAAACAGATTTATTTTCGAATGGTATCAATTTTTCCATTTCAGGTCAACTAGAGGAGGTATAAAACTAAATTAAACACTACTATTTTTGTACAGATTCTTAAAAGGGTGTATGTTATTAAAAATTGCTGAAAATGTTAATATTATTTGATATATTAAAGTTATAAAAGTAAAAACATTTATATTTTTTTCAGTAAAGTGCAAATTATGTTCTGGTCTTGGGAGGGCATTGGGGTTTTGAGCCCAACTTATGTTGATTTCTGCTTGTTTTGAGTTTGACTCGGTTATTTGTTGTAATTTCTGTTCGTTTTGGGTTTCATTTAGTTATTGATGGTGATTTGTGGTGGTTTTACGCTTGGAAGATTATTTGATTTTATTTTTGCTCATTTTTTGTTTAATGGAGCTCTTTACTTTTCTTTGAAAAACTTGTTTTGTGGAAAAAGTTTCTTTTAATTAATTATGAGTAAATACCAATGCTTGCTAGAAACCAATGACCTCCTCGAAGTCTTGGTGGTAGAAGACAGGGTTTTAATTTTCTATGAGACAGGGGGACTTCCCCTCCTAAACTTCAATTTGCCCCCCCCCCTGCTCCCCAGCTGAAATTTAGTTTCTTCAAAAATCTGGTCATGACTAAGATAAGCCTTCATAATATAAGCCAAGCATTATTTAATTAACTTAAGTTTAAGATAAGCTATCCACAGAAACGGGTCACTTTTTTTTGTATATCTTAACCTTTATCTTACTATATGGCTATAAATTTGCCATAATATTTGCTAAATTTCGCAAAATGAATTTTCTATAAATTTTTCAAAAGATACAAAGTTAATAGTCTTCTAGTGAATACGCGTAAAATATTGAATAACCAAATTTAAATATCACGAGGGGGCATCAGGATCTTATAAATGCCGGGAGGGGGGCATCATTTAAAATTGGTTGGGAGCCACTAATCTAGATTTTGTGCTCAGGATACCGCTTGTCATCAGTAGAACAACATTTTCGTTATCTAAATGGTCATTGAAACGGTGTATTTACAGTCTAGATTATAAAACTTACGATTTGGTTTGTTGGTGGAACCATAGCCCCTGCCCCTGCCTGGTGCAGCTGGCAGGGGAAAATTTTGCCCCTGCCTGGGTGCAGCTGTCCCTTTTATTCCATAGTTTTTACGACTAATCCATTATTTAGCAGCAAATTTTGTCTCATAATTTAACATCATTAGACATCATCAAAAATATACACAATAGGTGGATTTTAATACCCAGTTATTTAGGTTAGCTATATTGGCTAGCTTTATAGGCTAGTTATATAGGTTAGCCTGGTGAAATGAAGATTGTAGAAAAAATCGTCAACATATTTGAAGTACGATGTTGCGTAAGCAACGCAACGTAAATTTATAGTTTTTATGACGGTAAGGTAGATAGTAGCCTTTGCTATTTAAAAAAAGAGTTTTTTTTAGTTCAAACTAGTAGTACAAAAAAAACAATTAATAACCTTCTTAATAATTAATAAATCAAATATAGGGGGCAGTAAAAAGATACAAATGACAATTTTAATAAGACACCTTAAAATAAAGCTTCTTTGTTACAGCAAAACCATATGGATTCTTTGTAGCAATTATTTGAAAAAACTACGTTTTCTAAAGAGTTAAAGAGGCTGAGTTACAAGGTCGAACCTTAAAACGTACAGGGATTAGGAGGCAAAGTTGGGGCTGCCGCCCCCAAACCCCGCTTTCTCAGCCTTTAAATAAAAAAAAGTTTTTTAAACTGAAAGTAAGGAGCGACATTAAATCTTAAAACGAACAAAAATTATTCCTTATATTAAAGGGGCTGTCCCCTCCTCAACGCCTCGCTATTTACTATTATGTTTTTATTTTTAAAAAAAAATTGTTTTTAGAAAGACAACCTTTAGCTTAAAGCGCGCGGCTTTGAGGCGGGGACAGCCACTTTCATATACGGAATAATTTCTGTTCGTTTTAAGATTTAATGTTGCTCCTTACTTTCAGTTTAAAAAACTTTGTTTTTATTTAAAGGCTGCGAAAGCGGGGGGTTTGGGGGGCGGCAGCCCCCCCAACTTTGCCTCCTATTCCCTGTACGTTTTAAGGTTCGACCTTGTAACTCAGCCTCTTTAACTCTTTAGAAAACGTAGTTTTTTTCAAATAATTTCTGCACGTTTTTGTACAGTTTATTACTTATTATTGCTTGACTAACTGTTGGCTGATCGTGTCAGGAGTTAAAGTTGGGGGGCTGCCGCCCCCAAACCCCCCGCTCTTGAACATTCTTGTGTTAAGGCTTTTAATTCCTGAATACTCAAATCACTTCGTACAGGGTGCCTCCTAATCCCTGTACGATTTAAGGTTCGAACTTGTGACTCAGCCTCTTTAGTAGTATGCGCCTTCTGGATTTGCTCAGGTATATAGCAATTTCTACGTTATTCTATCGCGTGCCTACACCTTTTCAAAGAGAGTGAGTATCCTCTCACATGGTCTTATACTTCTACGAGACATATAGGTAAACATTTCTACAGGGGCATATACACCTTTTCAAAGAGAGTGAGTATAACTTGATTGGTGATTGAGATTCTAATAAAAGGAATAGTTTTCTTTACAATTCATATTAGTAAGAGAATTGAATTCAAAGAGAATAGTTTATTTGCGAAGATATTAGTAGAGAAAAATGAGTGGTGCATTTACATTATTGGAGATTAATGATGGAGCCGACAACAGCAGCGTTACATTTTCTTGATTTTTAAAAGTTCATTTTGAATTTATTTCGTTGAAATACAACAGTTGGTATGTTTTAGTATTGTTTTTTTGCTGTTTAACTGATCATAGTTACATTTTCTTGATCTTTAATAGTTCAATTTGAATTTCATTCTTCAAAATGCTCGAGTTGGAAAATTTCATCAGTGTTTCGCCGGTTTATTCCTTGTCACAGTTCCATTCTCTTGATCTTTAAAACTTCATTTTGCATTTATATCTCTTCAATGCATGAGTTAGAATACAACAGTAGTGTTTTGTCGTAGTTCATAGTGTCAAAATTACACTCTTTTGATATTTAAAAGTTCATTTTGGATTTCTTTCAATAAAATGCAAGATTTGCTATCTTTTTAGTTGTATTTTGTCATGATTTACCTTGTCACAGTTACATTCTATTAATTTTTCAAAGTTAATTTTCGAATTTCTTTCTTTGAAATGCAAGAGTTGGAATATTTCAGTAGTATTTTATTGCAGTTTACCTTATCACAGCTACATTTTCTTGATTTTTCAAAGTTCATTTGAAAATTATGGAAAATACAATTCTCTAGTTCAAATGTGAAACTTAAGTCCAGTTTTGGATACTCATAATGATGAGGACTGATGATTCTAATTCAACATTTTTTCTATAAAAACAGACTATTTTTTTTAAAACTCAAAATTATTCAACTTTATTTATTTTTATCTTTTTTTTGTATGTATATTGAAATGACAAAATATTTCTACGGCTCTAACAATTCTACTCTATGATTGGTCAGAGATATGATGTGGCTTTCCCATTGGTATTCTATGTCCGGTTATTGACACTACTTAGTCTATTGCATGTATTAAATCAGTATTTTTTACGCAGTGGAACTATAAACACATGTCATATCTTAAAAAAGTGAAGATGGAGCATTTTAATAAAGTGTGTTCACATAACAAGGTTATTGTAGCATTGAATGCAGACAAGGAAAAGTATTTAAACTATGAAACAAGTACAAGTTGTACCACTATTGGAAATGTATGCATGTATTGTCATGGCAGTAAGGAATTAAATTTCTTTGGAATAGTGAAAAAATTCAACTCTTATGTTGGTGGTTATGCGAGATTGAGATCTCCACAGATGATTGCACTCAAAGAGAATGCCATCATAAAAATAATCGTTGATGATAGAGGACAACTCCTTGCTACTGTTGCAGGTAACATATTACCTACTGATACATCAAATCGTCAGCTTTCGGGTATTAGCATTCAACGGAAGGTCAATAAAAGAAAGGCCTACTCTTTTACTAATATCATAAACCGTATCCTGTCTACGTGCCGAAACTGTTACCTGTGTAAAAATAATGTGATAATAGACAGTGAAACTGCCAGTAAAATAAAAAGGGCATTGTCAGAAAATATCACTATGGAATATAAAGATGAATCGATGAAAAAAAAAAGCACCAGCAAACGTTACTGCCATTGATCAAACAGTCAATGAACCAAATAATACCAAAGACGAAAAGCATATTGAGCCTGTTGATGAGACACCAGTAAAAATTGTGTATGACTCTAAATAGAATAGTGATTATTCTACTGATTACGAACTAAGAGGAGACAAAAGCTACAATATCAAGAGAGAACATGATGAACTATTTTATGGAACAGATTCAAAATGTCCAAAGTTAATCATTGATATTAATAATGTATCATAATATATTTTTGTATTAATATTCTACATAGCATTATCTCATTAAAAAGATTTTATGCATTACCTTGTTATGTGTTCATTATTTTTAGAGTAAGCTAGCATATCAAACGCTTAGAATGTCTATTAAAACTTCGGAGATGTAAGAAAAGGAATTTGCATACATCTATTGTCAGACACATGGGATAACATTGACAAATACTAGCTATGAGAATGAATACATTCTTCATCAACATCCGTTGTTGGATATGTTATTATGTCATTATGAAAAAATTGTAAGTAAGTAGATAAGTAAGTAAGTAAGTAGTTAAGTAAGCATCAAACTATTTCTTGAATTCACCTCTTGGATACACAATACAGGAATTTAATTCAGGAAATTATAAAAAAAAATTGAACAAATTCTTTATTAACATTCTTTATCGATTGAAGTCACTTCCTAGACAGTCAATACAGCAATTTCACAAAATCTCAGCATCAGATTGATTAAATTCTATATCAATATCCATTTCTCGGATGTATGCGGATGAAATTGACAAAATCTAAGTGTTAGAGTGAATAAATTTTATTTATCAACATCTTTTGTCAGATACATCGAATAAAATTGACAGAATCTAAGTGTCAGAGTGAATAATTTATTTTTTATCAACGCCTTTTATTAGTTACAGCAATTATAAATAACAAAATCTAAATATCAGAGTGAATAAATAATTTTTCAGCATCCTTTGACGGATATGTTGAATTAAATATGCAAAGTCGAGACAGCTTTATTTCATTTTTTTAAGGTTAATTTAGACGAGGTTACGTGCGCGCACGTAACCCCGTCTAAATTAACCTTAAAAAAATTAAATAAAGCTTTATCGACTTTGCATATTTTATTGAACATATCCGTCAAAGGATGCTGAAAAAGTATTTATTCACTCTGATATTTAGATTTTGTTATTTATAATTGTTGTAACTGATAAAAGACGTTGATAAAAAATAAATTATTCACTCTGACACTTAGATTCTGTCAATTTTATTCGATGTATCTGACAAAAGATGTTGATAAATAAAATTTATTCACTCTAACACTTAGATTTTGTCAATTTCATCCGTATGTATCCGAGAAATGGATGTTGATATAGAATTTAATCAATCTGATACTTAGATTTTGTGAAATTGCTGTATTGACTGTCTAGGAAGCGACGTCAATCGATAAAGAATGTTACTAATGAGTTTTCTCAATTTTTTGTATAATTTCCTGAATTAAATTTCTGTATTGTGTATCCAACAGGTGAATTCAAGAAAGTTTGTTGCTTACTTAACTACTTACTTACTTATCTACTTACTTACAATTTTTTCATTATGAGATAATAACATATCCAACAACGGATGTTGATAAAGAATTTATTCATTCTCATAGCTAGTATTTGTCAATGTTACCCTATGTGTCTGACAATAGATATATGCAAATTCCTTTTTTTACATCTCCGATGTTTTAATAGACATTCCAAGCGTTTTATATGCTATATTACTCCAAAAATAATGAACACATAACAAGGCAATGCATAAAATCTTTTTAATGAGATAATGCTATGTAGAATATTAATACAAAAATATATTATGATACATTATTAATATCATTGATTAACTTTGGACATTTTAAATCTGTTTCATAAAATCGTTCATCATGTTCTCTCTTAATTTTGTAGCTACTATCTTCTCTTAGTTCGTAATCAGTAGAATAATCACTATTCCATTTTGAGTCATACACAATTTTTACAGGTGTGTAATCAAGAGCCTAAACATACTTTTTGTCCTTGTTATTATTTTGTTCATTGACTGTTTGATCAATGGCAGCAACGTTTGCTTGTGCTTTGTTTTTCATTGATTATTCTTTATATTCCATAGTAATATTTTCTGCCAATGCACTTTTTATTTTCCTGGCAATTTCACTCTCTACTATCACATTATTTTTACAAAGGTACCAGTTTCAGCACGTAGACAAGATATGGTTTACGATATTAGTAGAAGAGTAGGCCTTTCTTTTATTGACCTTCCGTTGAATGCTAATGACCTGCCGAAAGCTGACGATTGGATGTATCAGTAGGTAATGCGTTACCTGCAACAGTAGCAAGGAGTTGCCCTCTATCATCAACGATTATTTTTATGTTGGCATTCTCTTTGAGTGCAATTATCTCTTGAGATCTCAATCTCGCATAACCACCAACATAAGAGTTGAATTTTTTCGCTATTCCAAAGAAATTGAATTCCTTACTGTCATGACAATGCATGCATACAATGCAATGCAATGCAGACAATGCAGACAATGCAATGCATGTATGCATGCATACAAGAGAATGTAACTGTGCCATGGTAAACTACGACAAAACACTACTGAAATATTCCAACTCTTGCATTTCAATGAAAGAAATTCAAAATGAACTTTTAAAAATCAAGAGAATGTAACTTTGACAAGGAAAACCATGACGAAACACTGCTTAAATATTCCAATTCTATAATTTCGGCGAAAAAAATTCAATATAGACTTGGAAAGATTAATAAAATGTAACTCTGATAAGATAAACAGCAACAAAACACTACTAAAATATTCCAGCTCTTGCATTTCAACGGAATAAATTCAAAATGAACATTGAAAAATTAGGAGAATGTAATGCTGCTGTTGTCGGCTCCATCATTAATCTTCAATAATGTAAATGCACTACTCATTTTTCTCTACTAATATCCTCGCAAATAAACTATTCTCTGTGAATTCAGTTCTCTTATTAATACGAGCTGTGAAGAAAACTATTCCTATTATTCAAATCTTCATCATCAATCCAGTTATACTCACTCTCTTTGAAAATGTGTATATGCCCTGTAAAAATTTTTACCTATATGTCTCTTAGAAGTATAAGGCCATATGAGAGGATACTCACTCTCTTTGAAAAGGTGTAGAGACGCGATAGAATAGCGTAGAAATTGCTATATACCCAAGCAAATCCAGAAGGCGCATACTACTTTATCAATTGCCATTTAAGTTAATGTTAGTTAAACTGAAGAAATCATTTATTTTCATTGTTTAACCAACAATATAGCTAACTTTCTTAGACACAATAAAGCCCATATTATATCAAGGAGGCACACTTGTGCCTCTATAAAGAGGCGACCCACCACAATGTTAAGCGATTTCAGGTCCTAGAAGTTGCAGAGAGACGGCGCTAATCGTATTTTGTGGCCCAAGCTCAAACTAAGAAACTTGCGAAATTTCATCCTCCTCCGACTTTATCTTCATGGGGTAAACTGGGCCGGAAGTTTCGACCCTCCCACCACAGCCCCCCTTTAACGTTGTCCGATTGGGCTGAAATTTAGAGGTTAAGCTTTCCTAGGGCTCGGGAGCTTATTTTCGAAATTTCAGCTCAATCTGATCACTCCTTCCCTGTTTTCAAAAAAACAAATATAGCCACTTAAAATTCATTTCTCTTTTTTTTCTTATCCACGCCTACAGGCCACAGTTGGCAACTGATCCGGGTGAATGAGGACTCATTCGAAGCAGAATTCGACCTATTAGGGACTTTTGATATTTTCAGACCGAAAAAAGTATCCCCCGAATTTACATTTACGAAAAACCTCGTTTTCCTATAATAGCCCATGTTAATTTTTCCCACCACAGCCCCCCTTTAACGTTGTCCGATTGGGCTGAAATTTAAAGGTTAAGCTTTCCTTGGGCTCGGGAGCTTATTTTCGAAATTTCAGCTCAATCCGATCACTCCTTCCCTGTTTTCAAAAAACCAAATATAGCCACTTAAAATTCATTTCTCTTTTTTTTCTTATCCACGCCTACAGGCCACAGTTGGCAACTGATCCGGGTGAATGAGGACTCATTCGAAGCAGAATTTGACCTGTTAGGGCCTTTTGATATTTTCAGACCGAAAAAAGTATCCCCCGAATTTACATTTACGAAAAACCTCGTTTTCCTATAATAGCCCATGTTAATTTTTCCCACCACAACCCCCCTTAACGTTGTCTGATCGGACTGAAATTTAGAGGATACGCTTTCCTGGAGCTTGGGAGCTTATCCTCGAAATTTCAGCTCAATCTGATCACTCCTTCCCTGTTTTCCAAAAACCAAATATCAAGTTTTGTGTGGATTTGCTTGCGTCAAAAATAGATTCCCCTTACTAAAAAACAATTACAATTGTGTCTCTTTAGTCCAGCGGTCGAGACCCCTGACTGTCAGGCGGAAAACCCGGATTCGATTCAGCGCCAGAGGAAATTTTTTATATACTGAATTTAAAGTTTAAAAAAGAAACTCAGTTTCTTTTTTAAATTATTTGAAAAAAATTACGTTTTCTAAATAGTTAAAGAGGCTGAGTCACAAGGTCGACCCTTAAAACGTACAGGGATTAGGAGGCACAGTTGGGGGGCTGTTAAAGAGAGTAGTAAGTATCTATGGAATTTGCTTAGACATATAGGAATTACCATGCTATACTTGAGAATACTCTCAAACAATTATAAATGAAAAAAGATATTATAAACTGTCATCATTGATAATTAAAAATATTTGTTGTGTCGAAAAAGCATTACATTGTAAAAAAAAGTCTCGCTGAATTAAACAGTAACTATCATACAAGTTTCATTGTAAATACTTTTGCCTAATGGGGTAAAATATAGGTTAATGACAATCCATTTTAGAAAAAAATTTGGAGTAAACATTTTTTTTTTATTTTAGTAATGTGACACAGATGCATTACAGACAGTGAAATAGCTTATCCCACGCGTTTAAAGGTTTTTGTTTGTGTTCTTAGAGAACATATTCGAGAAGGTGTTAAAGAACGTGTAAACGTGTTCTTAGGGATAACGCAATATACAAATGAAGAACAAAAAAAAGTAGGTGATTTTCAGCCAGTGAACAGATTTAGGTAGTGAGCAGCTCTTTTATTGCGATATTAAATAAAAAAAAAGTTTTTTTTTTAACTGAAAGAAAGGAGCGGTATTAAAACTTAAAACAAACAGAAATTATTCCGTATATGGAATGGGCTGTCCCCTCCTCAGCGCCTCGCTCTTTACGCTATAGTTTTTTATTGTTTTAAAAAATATAGTTGTGAGACAGAGTAAAACGTTAGCGTGAAGAGCGAGGCATTGAAGAGGGGACAGTCCTTTCATGTACTGAAAAATTTCTGTTCGTTTTAAGTTTTAATGCCTCTCCTTATTTTCAGTTAAAAAAACATTTTTTTTTCATTTCATTTCTGAACGTTTTTGATTTAATGCCGCTTTTATTTTGGGTCACCGTAAATGAATAATTAAAACGAGATTTGCATACTAATTTTACTTTTTTTTGCTAAATGTTTTTCTCGAAATTCTGTTCTGACGTAACTTACGAATTAACTTACGTAACAAACTTCGGGTACGTCAAGGCAGCAAAAAAAAAAGAAAAGTTGAATAAGCACCATTAGTCAGGTTATGATAGTCGAAAAAGTTTTTGTGTTAAAATTGATGGAAAAACTTTTGTCTCCAATTTGTACAAAACTTTTGTCAAGAAATATTAGAATTCTCTATTATTTTCATAATATCAAAAACTGGCCATCCTGTCCGGGGTATTATCTGATTTTTAAATGTTGCACTTAAATTCTACAACAATTTTCTTCAATGATATTTTGATTTGTTTATATCTAGAATTTACACTATAATAAATGAGAATTAGCGCGATAAATCACCAAGAATGTTCTAAGCTCAGCAAGATTAGAATTTCCTAGAACTTGTCAGGGAATAAAGCTTTTTCCTGTGACGTGCTCTGTTTGCTAAATTTACTCCTGAACAAGATTATTAACCTAATTTTGCAGTTCAACTATCCTTTGACCTACAAATCAAGTAACTTCAAAACGGGCTTCTATTTTAAATTAGGCATGGTAAATGTAAACCATATTCGAGAGGGAGCATTTGCATTTATAGGTGGTAAATATGTTATCTGGAATTCCCGAGACGGGACGTGAATAGCTTTTTTATTTTTCTTGCGTCTATGTTCTGTGATTTTACTTTGTTAGTTGGATTTCAAGCCCTTATCATAAAATATTGTCTTCCTATATATAAACATTGTGCTGGAATTAATCGAGACCCGGGTGAACTAACTTTTTCTGTCTGAAAGATTGTGTTCCAAATATATAGCAGGTACCTTTTTATTCGATGGTACTACATAGCCTACTATTAGACTCCTAAATAACATGTCTTTTTATTTACTATCCTAATTATTTGTATTATTTTAGATTAGATAAGATTTAGTTAAAGATAGGAATGGGGCCGCAATTAGCGATAAGGAAAAAACTAAAGAGAGATGGGCCCAACATATTGAGAATTTGCTTAACCGACATAGAGTTGCAGGAAAAGATACAGAGGAAAATGAAAAAGTGTGTGATACCTTGGATGTAAAGGAAGATTTGTTTTGTTAGGAGGAATTAGCAACAGTACTAAAAGGATTAAAAAATAATAATGCTCCAGGTGCTTATAGGGTGGTAAATGAGTGTCTTAAATATGGTGGCTCTGAGGTTAGAAATAAGTTACTGAAGATTATGAATTTGATTTTTGAAAAAGGGGGCCTAACGATTTTAGGAAAACTTTAATTAGGCCACTTTATAAGAAAGGTGATAAAAGTGAGTGTGGAATTATCGGGGCATTAGTCTGGTCTCTGTAGGCAGTAAATTACTTAGTAATGTGATGCTTTTTAGACTGAGAGATGCGGTAGATAAAGTTTTAAAAGAAGAACAGTGCGATTTTAGAAAAGGTAGAGGATGCGTCGACCAAACTTTCGCTCTTAGGCTAATAATTGAGAAGTGCCTGATTTTTCAAACACCTTTGGTCCTTAGTTTTATAGATTATGAGCAAGCGTTCGATTCTGTTGATAGAATAGCTTTAGTAAAGGTTTTATCCTTGCATGGTATACCAGACAAATACATTAAAGTTATTAGTGCTATGTACGAGAATAAAACTGCTGTGGTTAAAGTAGGAAATGAGGTTACCAGCTGGTTTTGTATTAAATCAGGAGTTAAGCAGGATTGTGTTCTATCCCCCTTAATACGAATTATTTTGATGGAGTTTGTTTTAAGGAGCACAGGAAAGGCAATGGGAGACCATGGAATCAAATGGGGAGGAAAAAGTCTCCTGGACTTAGATTATGCTGATGATTTAAGCATCCTAGATGAAAGTGTGAGCAAAATGAATGAAGTTTTAGAGGTTTTGCGAGTTCAGGGTGCTAGAATTGGTTTGAAAATTAATGTTAAGAAGACTAAGTCACTAAGGTTAGGAATAAGTGAAGATGAAAAGGTGACGTTGGGTAATGAAAAGATTGATCAGGTGGGCAGCTTCACTTTTCTTGGTAGTATTATTAGTAAATATGGTGGGAGCAGTGAAGATGTTAAAAGTAGAATAGCCATGGCTCAGGTTGTTTTTTGACAGTTAAAAAAAGTTTGGAAGAATACGAATATAAGTCTGCAAACCAAGATTAGAATATTGGAAGCTACAGTGATAACATTGGTCAAATATGATTCTGAAGCATGGACGCTCCGAAAAGCGGACGAAGATTTGATAGATGTTTTCCAGAGAAATTGCTTAAGGACTGTTCTGGGTACCTGGCTGACTGACCGTATTTCAAATAATAGGCTATGCGAAAAATGTGGTTCAATCCCGCTCTCTAGGGTTATAATGAAAGAAATGTTGAGGTGGCTTGGGAACGTTGTGCGGATGAAGGATGACAGATTGCCGAAGATTGTTCTTTTCGGCAAACAGTCTAAGGCTAAACGGAAAGCAGGTCGTCCTCGTCTGGGGTGGGATGACGCCATAAAGAAAGATTTAAAAGAAATGGGAACTTCGTAGGCGGGTGTAAAAAGGGAGGCTTTGAATAGATTGGGGTGGAGGAGGAGCGTGTGTAGCTGTTTTGGCCTCAGGTGGCTTGGTGCTGCGGTGAGTTGTTAGTAGTAGTAGTAGTAGCAAATAATCATACAAAGAATGCGTGGTGTTAATCCTCCAAAGGCTTTTAGACCTGTAAAAGAGGGGGAATAATTTTATTAAGCTAGAAATAAAAAGACAGACAAAAAAAGACTATAAGGAATAAAACATCATTCACAAAAAAAATAATATTCATGCATTAAAAAAAAAAATAGACAAGTAAACACAATGGTAAGTAAATACTATAGGACTTTTAAATCGCACCTGATTTTTTTTTTTGTAAAATCCTAAATATTTTTATTCTAACTATATTAAAATATTCTTAAATATACAGAACACATTTTGAACCATTCTAGATAGGACCATCGTTTACTTCTAGTATGAGCCGCTCTTTCTTGCGATTCGTTACGTCAAACAGTTTGAAAATCTGTTCCCAATCTGGTGACGCATCAATCAGATAAACGATTAAGAATATTACCGTTTTATTCCTAATTCAACATTCTTTTCAAATATAAAAGTCATTATAGTTATAATGTATGTTTTGGGTCAAAGGGCATAAGAAACTTACAAGAATGTTGACTGGCACCAGTGTCGGAAAAAATCAAGAAATGCCATCTACAGTTTTATGTTACTTGGCATTTTTTGGTGTAATAAGAAGACGAAATTAATGCATATAGTGTAATTAGAAAACTTAGGGTAGTAATCATTATCTAGTCTCAGCTTCGAATAAAATATAATTCCGAAATCTGATATAACTATGAGAAGCGTCAAACGATTGATAGGCTATGGTGATTTTTTTTTTCTCTTTGCAATAGCACTAGTTTTCACTCTAATAAGGTGCACGTAGCTTACAAACCTCAAAAAATTTTGAGAAATATGCGAGATAGGAGAAAATAAGTACAACTAATGAATAGAGCCTGCTTTGCTTGAGGAAGGTTGAATAATATAAGTTTCACGCAAAACACCTCAAAGCGTCTTTTAAATTCCGCAGACCAAATATCACATTTCTTGAAAATTAGTAGGAAAGTAAATCCCCTCTTTTTAGAAGACAATTCTTTGTATTCCCCGTTCTCTGAAAATTTACCATTTTTAGGTCCACAATAATACCCAATATACCCTGCAGTTTGAAGTTCTATAAAATACCCTTTGTTCAAGATAGATAGATGTAAAGAGAAGACTCAGTTGTGCTGGATGTAAAATAAATGAGCAGTATTAATAGGTTTTGAATATTCCCAAGTCTTCTGAAAATTTGTACTTTATCAGTTCTCAATTAAATCAGTTTTGTGTTTCGATATGACTAATTCATTCGAGAATTTAACCTCATTTACAAAAGTCCTTAAAGAAGAGCTATTGAAAGTCTGAAATTTAATTTAGTGTCAGTCTCCATATCTAAGGAAACCCAGAAAAGGTGAACAAAACATATCCGAAGACGGATATTACTTTTTGACTAGAAAACGGATATTATTTCCTGAACTTGAATTCTTGGATAAGTTCACATGGCTTTGAAGCATCCATGTTAATATATAAAAATATATTACGTCTAGTGAACAGAGGCTCAAATTCAGGGGGAGGGGGATGTAGTATTTCTCAATTTAAGATTTATTTAGACCCAGGCACCTACAAAATAATAAAGCATAAGCACAAGCAATAATAAAGCGTAAGCACAAGCAAGGGCAGCAAACACGAGCAAGGTAAGCAAGCATCAACACAAGCGCAGGCACAAGCACAAGATCATATCACTTCATCCTCCTGCTTCCATTATTCTAAAGACTCATCATACTAATTCCCCGAACTATGAATCACTCATTGCAGACGGCGCTAGGCTTGCGTCTTCTTTGTATTATTTCACTAACTGATAAGACGACATAATAAACTGTTGTGGCTATTCCGTTCTTGGTTCTATGATGCACTTCAACTATATACACTATATACACGCAGTGGATACTGCTGAGGTTTATAAGTTCAATCGAGCAGGGGTCTTACAATTTGGCCGGACCTTGTAGTGGTGTTACCTGCCCCAGCACTACCAGCATCAGCATTTCCTTTGCAGTGGTGATCGGTTATGTTATCTGGTCCGGCGCGAGGTTCAGAATCAATGCTGGTCCCAGTGGCATTCCACATGCTGGTGTCCCACATTGTCTCCGGCGTATCATCGCTACTCTGGGGAGGCTGATCCAGGAGAGAAGACTCAGGTATGTGTTTTCTATTTCTTCTCAGTTCTTTGCCTTCTCTTTGCAAAAGGCAGTAGGATCTTGGGCTATCAGCCCTCGCTATCACACGGGCATTGTCCCAGACCCCGTTGGGTTACTTTTGATACAGGACGGTGTCGCCGGGTTTTACTGACTTCAAGGTTTTGGCATGTTGATCATAGCTCGTTTTTTGACGTGTCTGTGCTTCTGTGCGGTGTCGTCTGAATTCTTCAGTTGGATCTACCTTCTTTTGCTGGTGATCTGGAGCACATGGGACAGTGGACCGCAACTGGCAGCTCATTAACAGCAGAGATGGTGAGGCGAACCCATCTACTGGCGTATTCCTATATTCGAGTAGAGCAAGATAAGGGTCATCGTTTTTTTTCAGCAGACTTAAAAAGAATCTGTTTTCATGTCTGAACGGTTATTTCGGCAAGTCCATTGGATTGTGGAAAGTTTGGGCTGGATGTGACATGTTTGATGCCCCAGTCAGATGTGAATTTTTGAAACTCAGAGGAGGTGTACTGGCTTCCATTGTCTGTCATCAATGAATAGGGGATACCATGCCTTGCAAAGTGTGATTTGAGCTTTACGATTACTTTGCCTGAGGTCGTATCTTTGAGTCTGTCCACCTCAAAAAACCTAATATGATAATCAACCAAAACCTGGTAAGTAGTGCCCTTCCAGCTGAATAGATCTGATGCGACATATTGCCATGGCAATTTCGATATCTTAGACGGGATAAGGGTTTCTTTCTGATTGTTCTGACTGAACTTCTAACATGCAGAACATGTTTGGATTATTCTTTCGATGTCTGCATTCAGACCTGGCCAATAGACAAGCATTCTTGCTCGCTGCTTGGTTTTTCCAATCCCTAGATGAGACGCATGCAGTTGTTTTAGTGTGTCGGACCTAAGTTTCTCAGGGATTACTATTCTCTCACCCTTGAATAGAATGCCATTTTGAAAGGTAAGCTCCTTCTGGACTGTCCAGTATGGCAGAATATCCGTACTGCAGAGCTTGTGGCTGTTTGGCCATCCTTTCCTTATGATGCAGGACAATTTAGCCAGTTGAGGGTCTTCCTGCGTTTCCCGTGAGATTTCTGTAAGTTTTGTGTCGCTGACACAGAAGAAATCTAACAACTTGATGAACATAGATTTCCAGCTCCCTATGCAGGCTCTCATCAGTGTCAGCAAGATGGGATCTTGATCACGCATCTGCTATGGGTATCTCTTTTCCAGGTCAGTAAGTAAAGGTCAGATCATATGGTTGAATTTGTAGCATCATTCTCTGAATTCTTGGCGGTGCTTTCGTAAGAGGCTTTCACAGTATAGCCTCCAGCGGACGGTTATCCGTAGTGACGCTTATTTTACTGCCATATAGATAATGGTGAAAATATCTACAACCAAAAACAATGGCATACAACTCCTTCTCGAGTTGTGAGCACTTCTTTTCAGTTGTGTTCAATGACCTGGCTGCATAAGCAATGGCATTTCCTTTCCGACAAGATTTATTCTCCAAGGCCATGTGAAGAAGCGTCAACAGTGAGATCTAGCATTTTGCAAGTTGGGTTGAAGAAACTCAGGTGTGATACCATTGACTTCTTAACTGAATTTAAGGCTTCGTTATGATTCTCTTCCCAGATAATTTCCTTCTGCTTTAGAAGGTCTCGCAAGTCCTTGTTTTGCAAGGAAAGATTAGGGATGTATTTAGCCAAGAAGTTCAACATTCCTAGCAAAGTGGCCAATTCCTTCTTGTTGTTTGGTCTCGGCATGTCATTGATTTCACACAGTTTTTGTGGATCGGGTTGCATTCCGCTTGAGCTCACAGTATGTCCGAAGTAGGACACACTTCGTACACAGAAAGTGCACTCCTCTCGATTTAATTTTATCCCGTTGGCTCTCGCCCTTTTCAATACAACAGAGAGTCGCCTATCATGCTCTTCTATAGTTGAGCTGTAAACCAGTAGGTCATCGACAATGACTGCAAACCCATCTAACCCTTCAAAGGCTTCTTCAATTTTCCTTTGGAACTCGTCTTGTGCTGAAACATCCCAAAAGGCATGCGTTTCAAACGGAATCTACCATGAATAGTATTGAAGGTTATCATAAGAGATGATTCGTGATCCAAGACAAGCAACCAGTAGCCAGATCTACCGTCCAGCTTGCTGAAGTATTTTGCTCCATGTAATTTCGTGGTTATATGTTCAAGAGTAGGTATAGGGTAGAATGGGCGCTTGATGGATTTGTTCAGGTCCACTGGATCGAGGCAGATTCTTAAGCTCCCATCCTTTTTTCAACGGTGACCATGGCATTTACCCATTCCGTGGGTGTGGTTACCTTCTATATTATACCTTGTTCCTCCATTCTGTCTAGCTCTTGTTTCAGCTTATCTTTGAGAGATGGAGGCACTTTTATTGGTGGATACACCTTTGGCATGCTGTCCTCCTTCAAATAAAAATGGCATTTTCCTTCTAATCTTCCATTACCTTTGAATAGGTCCTTGTATTTTCCAACAGTGTTGCTGACATTATCCGTGGTTGGTTCATTTTTTATGTTCATCACCAACTTCACTAGGTTCATATCAATGCTAGATCTGAAGCCAAGGATTGGTAACGAGTCGGCTTCGACTACATAGAAAGGCAACTTTTCTGGCGCTGATGAAAGGTAGGTACATTTGACTTGGAAAGTTCCTCTCACTGCAATTCTGGAACCACAGTAGCTAGTCAGTTTCTGACTTGATGGCAGGATGTCTGGTTTGGGTTTAAGTAAGTCAAAGTACTTAGCAGGGAGAATGTTAGCTTGTGCGCCAGTATCTAGTTTAAAACGAACTGGAATCTGATTGTTGATACTAAGCATGACAAAAGCTTCATCCCTACCGTCAGTCGTCTCAATTGCGTGCAGGAAGATTTCATCTTCTGTCTCCTCGTATCCTAAATTACTGATGTTATCATCTGCGACAGCATCAACGGCTTTTGAGCTTTTGCAAACACGTGCAAAATGGTTAGGCCTTTTGCACTTGGCACAAGTATTCCCTTTGGCTGGGCACAAATGGTTTGGCGTGAGCTCCCCACCACAGAAATAGCAGACTCGGGATTTCCGAGGGCCTAAATATCTATGGTCCTGTTTGTTTCTTTCCATAGAATGGCGTATACTCCTATGCAGTAGGTCTACTTCCTTCTTAATGCTAGCCTCTTTTCCTTCAAACACTTTCAATTGCACCTGGGTCGTTTCGTACAGTCTGCATTTCTGTTCTGCTGTTTGCAATGTAAGAGAGTCTCCCTCTATCAGTAGCCGTTCTCTTATTCGGGTACCGGGTATCTCGTATTCTGCAGACTATACGGTCTCATACCATTTAATCGGGTTTATCATACCCACATGGTCTGACTAGATTTTTCACTTCTGTAATGAAGTTTTCAATAGTCTCTAGATTCGTTTGATCTCTCTTGTGGAACAAAAATGTTTGTTTTCGCGAAACTTCATCAGATAGACCTCAATCTTGTCAGAGTCATCACCGCGTACTTTGAATGTGTCAAAGATTTCTCGTCCCTTGTATCCTGTCCATATCAAGAAGTAGGCGCACATGACCTTCTCTGACTTCCCTGACAGTGGGCCGCTGAACATGAGCCTGGCATGCTTTTCAAAACTTTTCCATTCATCACTAAGACATGCGGTATCCCAGTTTATTGTTGGCTGCTCTACATGCATGGCTGCTTTTGAGGAGTGCTTCTGTGTGGTTGGTCTGACCCCACTACTGACACCATGTAGTATTTCTCTATTTAAGATTTATCTAGACCCAGGTACCTACAAAATAATAAAGCATAAGAACAAGTAATAATAGAGCGTAAGCACGAGCAAGGGCAGAAAACACATGAAAGGAAAGCAAGCATCAACACAAGCGCAGGCTCAAGCACAAGATCATATCGCTTCAGGGGACAAGGGTGCAATTTTAAAATTTGAATTACAACTTGAACTATAACTTCTTTTGGTATTTTCATTAAAATAATTGATAAGAATGTTCCACTCCTAGAATTTGAAATATACCTTATTTTGTATTTTCGTAAGAAATAGTAAAAATTCTTGTCCCCACTATACGTTTTCCTTAGTTGGCGCCCCAGGTATGTGTGACAGGATTATAGTGGTTACCATAGGTATTGCGATAGGATAGTCCAGGTTAAGAGCTATAAACCTTCAATATATTTTTTTGCAGGCTGCTTTAAATGAAAGGAGCCGTCGCAGAAACTTTGCAGGGTTCTCATTCAGTTGGAAATCCAAAATTCTAGAGTGTTTTTAAGAGTTAAAAGCGATTGCAGGGCGACTAGTCACCCTTGAATTCGCCATTTTGCTGCCATCTCCCACAGACATCCGATTACCAAAAAACGAAACACTCTGTGAGCATGCAGGTTGTCAAAAAGGCGTACAAGCGATATCTCAGGAACAGAACTGGCTCACCATTGGCCCAAGTGGCCCAAGGATGTGAACCCTTCGTCCAATAATCTTTCTTAACTATTTTTGATGATTTAGACGTTCACACGGTTCTTATCGTTTAAACTTCCTTAGAAATATTGTGCGTAGCATCTTTTTTTATTGCTCACTGTCTTAGCGAAATGCAAAGCTTGGATAGCACCGTTCTTTGTCTGAGGCTCACTGCAGTTTTTTTTCTTTGCTGGTTAAGAACTTTTCATTTTTGAAAATAGGTTTACCTTAATTATATGGATTCGGAATTATCTTTAGAAATAAGGAAATTTATTTTGATTTTTCAAATACTTTGCGGTTTACTCACGGTACATATTACCCTTCCCATCAATTAATGACGTCCCGTCATTAGTTCTTGCTTGCCTTTGGGATTTTAAAATGTTCGCCATTTATTAACTATTTCTTTTACATAATTATTTTATATTTATGTTATGGTTTAATCAGGAGTGCTAAAAACATTCTCTATTACTTTTCTTATTTTATTCTACGTCCCTATCTAAAATTCATCTACCGGACTAAGATTATTCATGGTCCTTGGCTAGCTACTATACTAAAGATTTTTTTTCTACGTCTAACACTGATTACTTTTACATTTTCAACAAGGTTGGGGCTATTCTACCTTGACATTTTTTTTTGAATTCACTTTTTACAAGGTTTTTTATTATTTTGCTCTCAATATGGCACACTACTTTCTATCTATGCTACATTAAATGAATAACTCGACAACGCTACACATAACTGTATCTGGACATCTAACACTACATACAAAAAGGATTTAAAACACACAATATTGGGTTTGCCATATTCACTGGTAACATTAGAACACTTTCACTAGGGATGTTTGCTACGCAACATTAAAGATAGGATGTTGGGATTTTTGAATTATCGAAGTTATTAAGAAGTAGTACATGTAAATTTACATTGATTTCATCACATTCGAGTCTATTTAGCGTACTCAATCCTTCTGTTGTAAATTATTTTCCTTCACTCTTTTCGTCTTGGCAAAATTTTTGAAGCACTTACGTTATGGTTTCTTCATGGGACAGTTCAAGCACGATTGTGTTCACACGACAGGCTTTCTCTAATTGTCAATTGGGAAATGATGCTTCCAACTACAGGTGTGGGATATGTTATCAGGGTTCATTCTCACCTGCTTTTTGATAGTTAATAGGGTGCCTTATCATTAAGGGGTCGAACACTGGGAGTGCGTTTATTTTCTCCTCAGCATATCATTTTTGGGATATTTTAAGGCACATAGAGAATGTATTCTCGCACAAAATTGTTCATTTGTGTCTCTTATAAAATTGTGAGCTCATGGCTTGCATCTATTAACCTTTGCGGTAATTCCTAGGTTAATCATGGGGGAATTGAAGTTTGGGTTTGGAACGGGTCGACATCAAACTATAGTGACTCCTTCAACATATTGTCTTCAACTTGTGGGAGCGGGTTTATTGTCACTGAGGGGTTGGTCACTGTGGTTAATTTTGGTTTCCAGGTTCATTTTTCAGAAATCATCTCTTATCATTTATAGAATAACAGATATATGGATTTTCCGCACGGAGGGGATAGTAAGGATTCCAAGAGATGGTCGAAAGAGATTCGACGCGTGAGTCTGTGACACATAATTAGTTTTTGGGGTCATCAAATATCATAACTATACGGTCATATGGTATATGGGTCCATCATGATTATCAAAGGTGATACTTATGTACTTATGTCTTGTACTGATCGATGGGGTTCTCAGAATTTATGTGATTATATAGTTCGATAGTGCACTGGATACTGAGATTCAAATATAATGTTACCTGATACGTAATATGGTTTGTGGTCGAAGAAACAATGATCAAAGGTAACTGTTGTTTTCGTAGACGAAGCTGGGATGAAAGTGCCTGGAGTGTATGGTGAGTACTCTTCGTTGGTTGAGGTATGATGAAAATAGTTGCTACTAGGTTTTATCTGCACTGGGCAACTCATTGTAATTATCGATATCCAATATGTCAATCCACTTCCTGTAATAAAAATAAAGAGGCAGAATCACACATTCTTTAAAGTAAATACTCATAGTACAAATAAGTCACGTATTGATTGGGTACATGAATTTTACGCTAGGAGACAGAGTTAAATAAATACACTAATATTAGTACACAAAACGAAATTTTTATAGTGTTATTCATAATAAAATAACATAATTCCCATTGGGAACTTCAATACATAGAAGTTTCTTCTAAGTTGTTATAGCCTAACGACGATATAAAAGATTAATTCTTTAACTTTGAGTGTGGTCTGTTATTATGCTTTCTAATATACACTACTGCATACACTTTTAACTTCTTTCAACACTTAGTTAATTTTACATTAGATTTAAAATAATCATTTAAACAGAGTTTACGCTACATGATTAAATTTTGAGGTCTAATTTTACAACATATTTCATGCTTGCATTATTCACGCACGTCTGTGCTGTTTAAGAAACGCATGTTGCAGCGTCATAACACACGGTTTTACGTAAACGATACTACAATGAGGGAACAAGACATAGCAAGGATGAGTGGAGACCTCTATACCCACTCGTTTTCTAATGTCTTCCCTTATTCTTGGCTTAGGCATTCTCAGGGGGTTACGCGTTTAACCTCTGCATTTCAGCTGTATCTCAGTGTTCTTTTCTTGGTTTTTGTCTTCTTAGTCTCAGGACTTTTCCGTAATTAAAAGTTAAGAGGGTTCATATGGTCAAGAAAGTTACAATTATGAAACATATGGCCAATAGCATGTTCCGCCAGAAATCGGTAGAGAACAATCCGTATCTATTATCCACATAAGTTAATCTTTGGTCTTCATTTGTAAATAGGGGAATCTGCGAACCTAATGCTTCTCTTATTTTTGTAAGCCTTATTGTCCCTTTATACTTTTCTATTTTTGACCATATCGAGGTTTTCATATCCTCGTCTTTTATACTGGGAATGGTGTGCAATGGGTTGAATGCATTGAAGTAGGTTATTTTAAGACTTATGATGTTTGTTCTGGTGGTAATTAATGGCCTTCGGACAGTTAACTCTTTAGTTATGATTCAGAAGCCTTGTCTAATGTTTTTTTCACCCACATTTTGTAATAGTAATTCTGTTTTGTAACTCGGGTCTATTCTTCATGTATTATTGTAACAAGACAAAGTTCCAACAGCTTCTCTTGGAACAGAAAATAACCAAAGGTCATTTCTAAGGTGTATGAATATTTCTCGCTTAGTGCTTCCTATTACGGCTTCGCATGAATTCGGTGTTTCTTCCTGTTGGGTGTCTTTCAAAAATATATCTAACATACAGGATCCAGACTTGACATTATAAATAGGTAACGTAAGTTGGCATACTAAGTTTTTGAATAGTACGCACTCTTTTAAGTCTTGTGGATTGGCTAGGGCATATTTTCGTCTATCTTGATCAATAAGCAAATACTCTGCTTCAGGCGTGATAGTCATAAATGTATTCGTCTTCTGTATGTTAGCCGGGAAGGTCGAAATTTTGTACAGGTCGTAAACAGATTGTTGATTTATCAATGGAAATGTTACTACTACAAATAGCTGTTCGTTTATTTCCGTGGACCTTCAATTTAGTGACGTGGACCTTCAATTTAGTATAGTAAAGGAATAAATTTAGGTGCGTTACCATTAATTTTACCCATTTTTTTGCAAAATTTGTTTGTTTACTACTTTGTTATTATTATATTTTTTTTTCAAAGGCACTTTAATTTTTAATTTAGGTTATTTATCTTTTTTTATTATGCAATCATTTTGTGGCATTGGCCAAAGAAAAATGATTTGTAGGCGTAAAACAGAATAAATATTTTAGGATTAGATGGGTTAGGAAAGTAAAGTTAGGACTTTTGAGCTTTATTCTGGTCGTGATATACCTCTATGACTGGTTGAGATATAACTTTCAAGCGTAGCTAGTAATTGCTATACAATTTAATTTTGCATTATATTTCTCGAGTAAGAAACACATAAATAAGCAAGTGTGCAGCACGTAATCAAACTTGTATCCGATTTTTTGTGTAGGCCTAAAATAATTACAATATGCACTAAGACAAAATAGTTTATATATATGAGGTTAATTTCTTTCACAGTTACTTACTAATAGATAGTTTCGAGTTTAGAATATTCTCTTAATTTTCTTGTTCTATTTTTATAGGCGTCTCTTTTTCTTTGGTATGTTTTCAGACGCTTCAGGAATAATTTACAACCGAGGGATTTGTATTCTTCAGATTCAAGGTCAAATAAAATTTATCTGTAATATTGAATTTCCGCTAAAAGATGATGTATGCCTTCATATTTGAAACATTGGGGAATTTTTCGAGTTTATAGCAGATTTTGGGGGGTCTGTACTTATCGAGGAGTAATAAGTCTGTTTGAGTGGGTCCCTTGGAATAGAAATACTTGATATTGAGGCTCTTTTGTAGGTGTCTTATCAATAATTGTAAACAGCCAAGTTGTTTCGCGCTTCTTCTCCTATATTTTGTTTTGACCTCCCCTCTAGCCGGACGATACTTGGGGGTATTTGAGAGTGCTAGGCCATACTTGTAAGTGTAGGGTGGGGACCCTTTAAGGTTGTAGGCCACATTCTATTCCTTCGCATATAGCTGATGTCCTTCTTCTCTCATAACCGACGTGACCGCAAAGTATATAAGATTTTCCTTGGTGTGTATAAATGTTAAGAACTCCGTATCAATCATCGCCCGTTGAGTAGGTTTTCATTCCATCGCCGTGATATGATAATGATCACAGATAGGACCTGGTCCTATTTTTAATAGATATTCCGAGGGCGACCAACAAAACCCAGTAAATTAAACGCCGTGTGGGCTTTGAGTTCCTCCCCAGGCTTCCCACAAAACGTGGTCCATCTATTTAGATTTGATACTGAGATTTGATACACAACTTGATACTGAGATTTGATACACAAAATATTTAGATTTGATACACAACTTAATACTGAGTAGGGGATTGTTTCGATAGTTTCCATCGATGCTATACGTGTCGTTCCTATGACCAAGTTTAACAACAACACGTAGAGAACTGATGATATTGACTCTGAAAACACGGTCCGTAGGAGAGACCGAACCTACCCTTTCCATGATATAAGTTCCATTCTTGATCTCCATAACTGGCTACATTATATGTTATCCAACTGATTAATTCACATTTATAGGGGTATGGTTGATTTTTGTAAGGTAGTACCTAGTAGGCAGAATGTGCCACACAGGACCTAAAAACACTATTTGTCACCATCGGTCGACCACGAGCTTCCCACCTCGGGCCTTTCTCCCTGATCGCTGACGTTTGGACATCACTTGTATTATATATTTTTTTTCATTAATATTTACTTGGTTAACTTTACTTGCACACTGTTAGATTTATTATGATGGATCATAAATTGATTTTTCATAAAGGATTTGGAATTTGTCTTTACATTAATTAGGGATATTTCCATCTGTCAGGTTTTTTAACCGTTCTGCCTGACTGTGTCGTGATTTTCTCCTCTCTTTCTTGGGGTTTTTTCTTTTTCGATTTTTCTAGCGAAATAAGGTCAAACTTTTTGCATTGTTTTTTCTAAAATTCTTCCCCTTTTAATTTCGTTTGTTTCGCGAGTGCGGCTGCTGAAGTCGGTCTTGATTTCCCTATTTCTTTAACTACTATATGATCTGATTCGCCATCAGACTCTTCGGAACTAGTTTCCGATGAATCCGGATTAGAACTTTTAGAGGTGGCACTTTTTGAGGTATCACCTTCCATTCCTTCGTAAATTTCTACTCCCCTGGAAGTTGAATGTTTATTCCCTAAGTCCTCGTTTTGAGTTTTCAACTCGGGGGATTTTAAAGATTCTTGAGAGCTTCGGGAGGAATCAAGAGTTTTTCCGGGGTTCCTCCACTGTTTGAATGCCATGTCTTCAGGGGGATGGGGCATTTTTGCACTAGGGTTTCCCTCCATGAAGTCCACTGTTTAGGTTTGACCTTGGACACAGTTATATCGTGATACTGACCTAGCTGGCCATTCATGAGAGTTTAATTCTCGGACACTTTACTTTGACTTGTTTTTATGAGAAAATTTATTAGATCTATAGCTTCTCGTAGGTTTGTTTTAGTATAATCTTTGGGGGAGTTTTCTTTACAGTAATACCGGGGGTTTCTACAGCTCTGTTTAATTCCTCCTCTAAGGACAGGGGCCTTTCTATCGGTGTTGCAGGGGAAGCCATATCGTCTGGAAATCTTTTGGGGGGACATGGGGTCGAAATTCTATGGGGGAAAAATTGGGTTTTTGGAGATATTGTATAATCTAATTTTCCCGCGCTCTCTGGTGATGAACTTTTTGAGCTTTTTGGCGTTTTTATTCTTACTGGTATTAGGGATTTTTTCTTTGGAATAACTAGATTTTTCATAGCTAAAAATTCTTCAAAATTCTCCTCATCACTGTCAGTCTCGAAATAGTCTTGCTTGAAATTAAAGGGTTTTAGTTTTGCCAATCTTGATCTAGGGGTCTCATTTTCTGCATCTGACGAATCAGTAGAGGAGGGATGTGATACCCATCTCTCTGGAAATTTGGCTCTTTTTATTCGGCTAACATGCGCCTTGTAAGTTCTTCCACTATCGGGGTTTTCCATTTTAAAAGTATAATCGTTATCGTACTTTTTGACTATTCTGTACGGTCCAGAATATTTGTTGGAAAGTTTTTTGCCTTCCGTTTTTGCTTAGTTCTTTAGGTATACGCAATCTCCTACTTTGAAATCTATATTCCCCTTGACTTATGGTTGGTTTCTTAGCTCTTGGTTTATTTTACATTTTTCCAACTTTTCCCTAACTATTTTATAAGTTTTCCTCATCCTATTAATGAATTCTTGTTTGTAATCTTCCGAGTTATTATAATACTGCCGAGATTCAATAATCTCATTATACGGGATTCTAAAATCACGACCAAAAGGTAAATAAAATGGATTATCTTTAGTTGTTTCTGAATGAGCAGTGTTGATTACGTTAGTTAAATAAGGTAAGAATTGATCCCAGTCGTTCCTATTGTCTTTTGTATAAATACTTAATACGTTCAAAAATATTTTATGCCTATTTTCTATTTTACCATTAGCTTGTGGGTGGTACGGAGCTGTCACCATTTTTTCCATATTAAGAAAATTCATTAAGTCCTTTGTTGCTTTTGAAATAAAATTACTTCAATTGTCGCTAGAAATTGCAATAGTAACACCGACGCTCAAAAATAATTCTACTAGCGCCTTACTAGTAATGTGGGTACCTTGATATTTTAATCCCGTTGTCAATGTAGATTCTTAAATATGGTCTATGAAGAATAAAAGCATGGCCTCAGCTAGAAAACAGGCAAGCCTCCGCTCATTCCGTATAAGTCAAATGAGATAATATCGAAGGGGTACTTTGCTACCGGGACCCTTCCCATTGGAGGATTAAGATAAGCTGGGGGGATTTTTCTTAAGTTACACGCTTCGCATGTACTTACAAATTCTTTAAGTTTTGTCATTGCCGACGGCACGTAAAATATTGTTTTAATTTATGGAATGTTTTCATTACTCCTAAATGTCCACCTATATCTGAAGGAAAATATTCAAATGCAGGCACTATTAAGTTTTGTGGTAATACAGGTATTATTGAGTTTTGGTTTCTATTTGTCTCAGCCGCCACGATTCTACATAGTATTTCTTCATTAAGATCATAGTAAAAATTATCTATCTCTTTTTTAAGACTTTGGAGTTTATCAGGTAACGTATCGTCTTTCACAAAATAATTAATAAGCGCCGAACACATTTCGTCATGTTTTGTTTTCTTTTTATATTTTGTAACGACAAGGGACAAAGTTTAACCTTCTTTTCCTTTACTGTGTCTTTGACTTTGTTTTTCTTACATTTATGTTTGCTCTTAGCATTGATAGCGTTAACTTCATTTTTCTCAGCTTCCGACAGAATATTTTCTGGGTATCTACTCAAAAAGTCACAAGCTGCGTTTTGTTTACCTTTTAAATGTTCAAATTCGTAATCTAGGTCTTGGATTTTCATAATCCATCTAATCCATCTAGAATTCCCGTGGGGTTTTTAAATGTGCGCAGGTACTGCAAGCTTTTATGGTCTGATCGTAGTATAGATTTTCTATCGATTAAATAGTGTCTAAATTTTTCTAAGTGGTGAATTATAGATAAGAATTCTAAGTTTGTGGCGGAATAACTACTTTCGCCCTTTGATAAAGTTCTACTCGAATAGCTTATAACTTTTTCTATTTTTTTTATTAAAAAGTCCTTGTTAAGGATCAGGGTTTACTATGGGAATTATTTGCGAAAGAATAGTCCCAATGCCTTTTGAACTAGCATCGGTTGTAACCACAAATCCTCCGTTTTTGAAATCAGGAAGTGATAATATTGGTTCAGAAGTAAGCGCCTTTTTGAGACGGTCTAGGGAAGTTTGAGCTTCCTGGGACCAGGTAACATTTCGGGAGTTCCCTTTAGTTAATTCCGTGAGGGGTTTTGCAATTTGGGCGTAATTGCGCAAGAATTTTCTAAAGTAGCAAGTAAGACCTAAAATTCTCCTTAATTCTTTCATAGTTCTTGGGGGTTTGAGGTTTTCAACACATTTTATTTTATCAGGGTCTGGGGATATCTCTCCTTGTGTCACTACTACTCCTAAAAATTAAATTTTAGGTTGAAATAAATTTACTTTCTCAGGTCGGCATTTTAAATTGCCCTCTCTGAATTTCTCGAACACCTTAGCTAAAGTTGCTAAGTGTTGTTCAGCATTTTGTCCCACGCATATGACATCATCGACAAAATTAATTATATTCTTTAATCCTCTTAACAGGTGTAATAGGGGTCTACATAGCGCGCTTGAACTTGTTTTAAGTCCAAATCGTACCCTTAAGTATTCATATGAACCACATTCACATGTTGAAAATGCAGTTTTGTGGACATTTTGTCGGCTATTTTAAATTGGTGGTAGCCTTGGGTAAGGTGCAAAGAAGTAAAGATTTTATTTTTGCTTGAAATAGAGTCAAGAATTTCATCTATTCTTGGTAGAGGAAATTTATCACTAAGTACTTGTTTGTTAAGGGCTCTATAATCTACTACAAGCCTAAGATCACCATTCTTTTTTTGGTACTAAGATCACTGGTGCGCTATACGGACTTATATTTGAGCGTATAATTTCGTTTTTTTTCTAATTCATGGATTTTATTTTTTAACCATTCTTTGTGCTTATACGGCCCACGATATGACTGTTTTACTACAGGATTACCAGTCGTTAAAATTGAGTGTTCATAAAACGGTATTAGCCCAACGTCATCTTTAGATGCAGAGAATACATCCTTAAAATTACATAATAATTCGCATAATTTGTTCTTAAGTTCCTTGTCCGTAATATGATCCATATTGAATTTGTTTAAAAATTGCGATTTAGTTAAAGGATATTTGTTATTTGAAGTTTTAATGCCGTTAACTAGGTTTCTTTTAGAATTTTCCCATGTATTTAAATTATTCTCCGTTAAAACCTGGATTTGAACTAAACATGTCCCCTTTTTTATTGTAATTGTATCATTTTCATGGTTATTAGTTACATGGTTATTATGGTTATTAGTGAAGCCGTTCTGGCTAAGTGGACGCGCGCTGGGCTGAGAATCCGTGAATTCGGGTTCCGATCCCTGGTGTGGTCAGTTTCTTAGTTTGGGACGCGGGTCAGTGGTGTGACCCGGTAAGCTTAGCCAGAGTCAACCCAGCTCTAAATGGGTACCTGGAGAAATCTGGGGAAGGTAAAACAGGAAGGGTTTGCGAAAGCATAGGTTGGCTGGCCCCCAGCCCCCCATTGCACTTCCTGGCTGAAGGGCCACAAAACGGAGATCAGCACCGCCGGTTTGGACCTTAAGGGTCTAGTGCCGCATCCTTTACCTTTTTTTTTACCTTTATTAGTTACCCAAATAAAACCTTCTCCTTTGTCATAAGATATAATCTGTTCCTCGCATAGCAGATTTTCGGGAATTTCAGATGGGGTCGCAAAACATTTTTCGCATTTGCTAACCACTGGTTCAATCATCTGTTATATTTGAATTTTTTGCATCGTTTTAGGAGGGACTTTTGTTTTCCTTATCGCGAATCCATAATATTGCTCTTTATTTTCATTATTTATTATATTCATACTGGTGCTATGCTGCGCCATTGCGGCATCTTGTGGCGTCACGTTGGGTTTTACTATGTTTTTCCATAATTCGGCTATTTTCTTGATTTTGTTCGACCTGTACTGTCGCATATCTCCTATTTTTATTTTTGCGGATTCAATACTTGTATTATTTAAATTTAATTCATCTCTGCAATGTCTTTCAGAATAATTGAACAAATTTCTAATTATGCCATGTCCTTTTTGCGAGACATGAGGTTCAAAATATTGCGACATTATACCGTCAGAAATTTTTTTTACTGTTACGTTGTCTTCGTAACCTCTGTTACAATTTCTTAGGGTAGAAGTTTCTTCCCCTACCTTAGCCGGGTAGACAAGCCTCTCGTTTTCTACGTCTAATAGTATTCTATTGGACCTTAAAAAATTTGCACCCATAATTGCTTCATACGGGAAGTTATCGCATATTATAAAATTTGTCTGGAAGATCCTATTGTCCCTTTTTACGTTTAGGCAAATTGAACCTCTTGCATCTAATTTATGCACTGTCACACTAGTTAAATTGGGATTATTAGGGTTCTTCTGTCGCCTAATATGCAGAGGCAACATATTAAATGTGCATGAGCTTATAATACTAATCGTTGCACCAGAGTCAATCAAAGCCTTAAATAAACATTTTCTACACAAAAATCATTAAATATAGGTAACTTGTTATTAATATCACTACAAGACGGCACTACCATTGTTTTGGACCTATTAAGTATTTTGGGCAACCTCTAGGTCCAATTTCTATTTCTGAGGGGCCTGAAACGTTTCCCTGAGGATTTATTTCATGTGTCGGTGCCTGTAATAGATATTCAGACGTATGAGTTTCCGTGGGCATATCTAATTGATTTACGTCTTTCTGCCTTCGCCATGTATTATTATGGTAACGTGGATGTCCTGTGTCGGTGCTGCTTGCTGGCACTGACTGCCAATGCCGTTGGCTTGCAAAATTTTCGTTTCCCATCGGCAAATTTTCGTGATTTCTATATAGCATTCTCGCATTATATTGGCTTTGGCGAGTATTTGGGTTTTCAAATCGGTAATTAATTTGTGTTTTGGGGGGAGGGTTTTACAAATTTGGTTGGTACGCGTTGTAGGGTACTGCTTGGCGCAATCTTCCCTGGTTATAGCCTAGTGCACCACCGGGGCTAAAATTTGTTCTTTCGAACAAATGGTTGCCATAATTTTGCCTACTGCCGACAGCAATTCTTGATATGAGGTTGGGGACATAATGGCACTCTCTCGCGATGTGCCCAGGTCGATTGCAATTATAGCATCTTATTATTGTATGGTTATTTTCATAATTGGATTGTTTGAAAGGCTGAAAACGTACTGTTTTCTGCTTAGCGGGTTCTTGCGTTTTGTTTCTTTGTGGCACTGGGGAGTTATCCCTTGGAAATAAATTGGGGGACTCCTGGTCGCTCTTGAAGTTTATGTTAACATTTGAATTGCCTAGGCTATTTAATTTTGCGTTACTTTGATTTGCGACCATCATATCTACGTAGATAAATCATTATACCTTCTTAGCTTTGAGATCTAAATCCTGACTATCTATGGATACTACAACTCTATATAGTTTTGGAGGTAGCCCTTGCAAAAAGGTATTTAGAGATACATTTTAGTACAGTTGCCCAGAACCTGTTCCGTATTTTGCCTCTACCTAAATGCGTATATTATTAAGATATTTTCTTATATTTTGTGAATAGTCGAAGCACACCGTTCCGTGTTTTAATTTATTTATGGAACTGGTTTCTATAAATCTATCTTTAAATGCTTTTAACAATTTGTCCACCGTATTTATTGGCAAGTTGGCGTTATTGCCTATGGTATGTTCAATCTGTTTTAGAAAGGTTAATGCCTGGCCTTTTAATCGTAGTAGGAGCATGTCGACTAACGCTTTTAGCTCTGTTTTTGTTAGTTGTACAAACTGGGCCAATTGGATATTAAATTCGTCAATATCTGATTGACCACTGTACTGAGGGATAGATTTTGCTATTTCTATGTTTTTAGCGACTAACTTTTGCACTATTAATAAATCGTTAAGGTCGTCCGCCATTTTTTTGGAACCAATTCAAAATAAATTTATTTTTTCTTTTAACCTATTTTGGGGGAGGCTATTATCTCCTATGAAATATTTTAAAGGGTTTCTTGTGGTAGCTTAGCGGTTATAGGCTTAATCACTTTACTTATGTGTCTGCATCTCTCCAATAATTAAATTCAAATTACAAAGTTTATAGCGTGATTAGTTCGCAAATTTTCCTCCAATTTCCGACCGTGCCATTTGTAGCAATAAAAGTTTTATGGGCGTCCTAATAGCGGTAATGAAGATTGATCACGTCAAGTCTAAAATTATACCTTGAAAGCCGTGAACTTACACCTTACAAGTCCTCCGATAGCGCCGCTTATAGCGCTAAAGATTGTGCCGCAAGCCTCGTGCCACAGCAATGGGGAGTGAAGTAACTTTATGACCGGGCCGCCCTAAATTATTGAGAGAAATTAAAATGTGTAGAAACATAGATGTGACCTCTTTCCTTGAGCTATCTGGAGATCAGATTCCCTGGGAACGTCCTTGGAGATTTGCGAACTAATTACCTGCTATCAGACTAGATGGAGACATATAAAATGAAATAAACACAGGTAAAAAACAATAGATTTATTGAGACTTACATATTTAGGTGAAAAGCAGTGAGTCACTTCAAGCGACAACAATGGTGACTGAGATACAACATGAAAGAATTGCCAAGCTTGAATGGCGAAAAAATTATATCTGTATGGTCTTGATTCTGATTTACGAATATCTTCAAAAAGCACTTTTACCCCACTATCAAAAGTAGCTCTTTAGTCCTGCGCTGTAAGAACTGGCTCACAATTGGCCCAAGTGGCCCAAGGATGCGAACCCTTCGTCCAATAATCTTTCTTAACTATTTTTGATGATTTAGACGTTCACACGGTTCTTATCGTTTAAACTTCCTTAGAAATATTGTGCGTAGCACCTTTTTTATTGCTCACTGTCTTAGCGAAATACAAAGCTTGGATAGCACCGTTCTTTTGTCTGAGGCTAACTGCAGTTTTTTTTTCTTTGCTGATTAAGGACTTTTCATTTTTGAAACTAGGTTTAACTTAATTATAGGAAGTCGGAATTATCTTTAGAAAGAAGGAACTTTATTTTGGTATTTTAAATACATCGCATTTTACTCACGGTACACTTAAAAGATACAACGTTGAAACTCTCAGGGCATGTTGAGGGAGATTTTGAACTAACCAAAAAAAAACTATGTGCATACTATTAACAATATTCCTGTTACTGCTACTGCTGCTACTACTACTACTTGTACTACTGCTACTGCTGTTACAGAAACTACTAATACTACCACTACTACTAATAATAATGCTACTGCTTCTATTACTATTAATACCACTAGTGATACTAACACTACTGTTATCATGACCATTACCACTACTACTGCTACTACTGCTTCTACTCCTGCAGCTGCTACTACTACTACTAATATTAATACTACTGCTGCGACCACCACTAAATTCTACTTCGACTCTGACTACTTGCGACTCTGACTCTGACTACTTGGAATTGCAGCTACTTGATATTGGAACTGCAATTACCAGTGACCGCGCCTGTGACTACGTGTGTCTGCAGTCACTTGTCACTTCAGCTACTTGTAACTAAGATTATTTGCGACTACTTGACTTGCGACTGTGTCTGAAACTACTAGTGGCTGCGACTACTTGTGACTATGACTGTCAATACTTGTGACTGTGAATTTGACTGCTATTGACTACTTGCAATTTCAGCTACTCGAGAATCCGACTAATTTTGACTTTGACTGCGACTACTTGTGGCTGCGGCTGCAACCACTTAAGATTACGACTACTTGCAAATATGGTATCAGCTACGTGTGACCGTAACTGTGACTAACTGCAATTGTAGCTTTGAATACAGTTGACTGCAACTAATTGTGACTGTTTCTACTTGTGACCTTGACCTAAACTACTTACGACTGTGTCTGATTTTTACTTCGACTATGATCATCTATTGCGACTGTGACCACTTGTGACTGTAACTGCAACTGCTTGCGAACGCATATACTTGTCACTGAAACTGCTTACGACTGTGAATACTTATGACTGCTAATAATACTACTATTGTTACTGCGATTGTGACTGTGACTTCGACTTCTACTGCTACGACTAGTCTTACTGCTACTGTTACTTTTGTTTATCATTACATTACAACTTCAGTTACTTCTATTATCATTACTGTTGCTACTACTTTTACTACTATTGCTACTACTACTACTACTACTACTACTACTATTACTACTGCAACTACTACTACTACTATTACTTATACTACTACTACTACTAGTACTACTACTACTATTACTGCTACTACTACTATTACTGCTACTACTACTGCTACTGCTACTACTACTACTACTACTACTGCTACTACTACTACTACTGCTGCTGCTGCTACTACTACCACTGCTACTACTACCTCTACTGCTACTACTACTATTTCTTCTAATACAACTACCATTATTAATTCTACTAGTCCAACTATAGAACTAAATCAAAAGATTTTAAATGCTTCCAGGCTGTCAAAATGACATAGATGCATTATCCTGGAATAGTGTATTAAGTTGAAACTATCAGGGAAAGTTGAGGGGTGTAAAACTAAATCAAAAGACATTGCGTTTATCCAAATTGTCAAAAGGGCATGTGTTCAATTATCACAGAAAGAGCTAAGGGTGTTAAGTCGGAACTTTCAGGGTATGTTTTTGGGATATTGAACTTGGTTAAAAGACACTGTGTTCATCCAAGTTGTCAAAATGTGATATCTTAGGAGTAACTAAGTTTATTAGGCTGTAACTTTGATGGCTTGTTATTGGGGATGCTGAAATAGCTCAAAAGAAACCCTATATATCCATGTTTTTAAAAGAGCGAAAATGCAATATCTCAGTAACGGCAATGGATATTAAGTTGAAACTTTCAGGATATGTTTAAGGGGAAGTTGAATTAAACTAAAAGACACTAGGTGCATCCAGGTGGTCAAAAGGACGTATCTATAGTATCTCAAGAAGAGCCAAAGCTATTAAGCTGAAGCTTCTAGGGTATTGTGGGGAATATTGAACTAAATCAAAAGAAACCATGTACATTTAAAGTCGTCAAAATGGTGTATCTGCGGTAATTAAGAATTACCGGGCCTAAGGCAATAAGGGTTTGTTGATTGTGGGTATCAACTAAAACTTGTCTGTCCTCAAGGTCAAATCATGATGGTCAGAATGGAAAAAACCCCATAGAGGTCAAAAGATTATGCAAATTTTTAAACCATTTATTGTAATGATATTTCATGTAACCATCCATCCAAGGTTCTATAATATAATTATTATTAATATTTGTTGCTAAATTTTGTCCAAAAGCAAATATCGGCCAAAACCTTGTTTCTTTAGGAGAAAAACCGAAAAAGGCCTTAAAAGTATCTATTTTGTAAATAATATAAAGGATGTTAATTAAAAATAAACAGAAGTTAATTTAAAAGTCTGTTTCTTCAAATTTCTAACAAAACGACTATAAACAGGATTGGGACTAACGCCCCCTGTGTCTCCTGAAGACCAGAGAGTCGACTGAGCCTTAGTCAAAACTAAACAAATTGTAAACATTTTCTTTTTTCTATTGCAAATAAACCCAAAATATCTAAAACTATCAGGAATGAATATCAATAGATATCAAACTGTCAATCTACGTTTCATTAGTTCAGTTGAGTAATCTTCGCTATTCTGGTGATTTTCTTATGGATTTTGTTGTTGGTGTTATAAAAAATAATAACACAGAGCTTGAAATTGAACTGTATTCAGTAAATCGCAAATAAAGTTTTGTCCGTTAGAAGGCATAGGAAAGTGTTAACACTACTCCTGTGTAGCATTTCCTTTTCATTTGAAGTTTGCCTTGATTCCTTGTTGTATTTAAAAATAAAAATTTATACAAAATTATGGAAAAAATAAAAGGATACCCCAGTTTTTTTTTATGAAGGGGTCAATAGATAGATTTATTTAACAATAATTCAACAATAGATTTGAACAACAAAATTAAATTAATTATCCTTCACTTCCCACAAGAAGATGATTTACTTTCCTATTTTATGAATATTTAATCAGGGATCCCAAATTTAGAAAAAAAGACAAAGAGCCACAGGCGTCTCAAAGATTTGAAAGAGCAGCTTCTATAAAAATACAGCAAATTCAGGTCTATATGGAAAAGGAAGTAAAAAAATTAAAAAAATATTTTGAGAGATGATTTTCAAAAATTTATAAAAATTTGAAAACGAATATTTGTCTGGTATACACGGGACTATTGTGACCGTCGCATATATTTTTTATATAAACTACGCTTAATTTTCAAACTTTTCAAATTCTTACATCTTTTGACCGTAACATATCATGCTCCATAATACCTCAAAATAATCATTATACGTTAATTATAAATATTTCTATAAAATTTGTGTCACTTATAAGGCAGAATTATAATATAAAGAGAACTGAGAGGGTTAACAATCAGGGACAAACCCATTTCAGGCCCCAAAACAAAAAAAAATCCCTCTTTTTGATTAGAATACTAAGAGCTATCTTTTTAGTTTTATTTACGATATAAATCAGTTACATTTGCTTTTTACATGTTACCCTGTAAAAAAAAAATGTCCAATTTTTTTACCCTGTAAAAATCTTTCTGTAAAAAATATGTTACCCTGTAAAAAACATGTTACCCTGTACCTTTTTGTAAAAATGTTACCTTTTCTGTACATGTTACCTTTCTGTAAAAACATGTTACCCTGTACCTTTTTGTAAAAATGTTACCTTTTCTGTACATGTTACCTTTTTGTAAAAAACATGTTACCCTGTACCTTTCTGTAAAAATGTTACCTTTTCTGTACATTTTACCTTTCTGTAAAAAACATGTTACCCTGTAAAAAACATGTTACCCTGTACCTTTCTGTAAAAATATTACCTTTTCTGTACATGTTACCTTTCTGTAAAAAACATGTTACCCTGTACCTTTCTGTAAAAATGTTACCTTTTCTGTACATGTTACCTTTCTGTAAAAAACATGTTACCCTGTAAAAATCATTCTTTATATATTTAGCGGCAAATTAATTAACGTTAGAAACAAGAACTAATATACAAAATCAAGAATATTTCTTTTTATTCTACAGAAAAAAATAATCTAGAAGTAACTATGAAGAACAATGGGTCCAGGATATTTATTCTACCACAGTAATTATTCACTAAACCAAAATTAGCCTGAAATCTACCTTTTTGATTTTCTCCAGTAATTTTTTCCAGGATTTCCAGGATTTTCTCCAGTGTCTTATGATCTGATTGATATACTATCGCTAATTTGACCGTTTTACATTAAGGCATCCAAGTAAAAATAAAGATTAAGAATTAAGAGACATGAGCTCCATAAGAAAGTTGACAATAATCAAAGCCCCTACTATCTGTTATATTTGTCGAGACCAACACACAACCCTCCGGCATTTGGTAACAGGCATCCAATAAGATATTTATAAAATTCTTTACACCAGCTGAGATGGGGGTCTAGTGAATAATGTACCATGTAAATAGAAAACTGCAGTCATTATAAAATGAATGCCTATGTTGTTGAGATAAGTTTCCATAATCAAAAAATATTTTTCTTCAATGAGGTGGTACTTAGCTTTTCTGAGAAAAGCGAGAATTTCGTGACAAAGTGTGAGAGTTGATAATTTCAAACTTTATTGCAAAAATTGAAAACTAAACTTTAGTATGAAAAACTCAATGAAAATTCATTCGACGATCTAAAAAAAATCGATTAAACCGAAATGGATGTCTCCGACTTATCTTGTATTAGTAAAAACCAATTCGAAGACACTTAGTATTGGAAATAGATGAAATTATATTCATCCCTTTGAGATGCTTAATAGGTAAAGATTTGTGGTGTGACAATTTCCCATTTTGCAAATCATATTTAGGATGAATAAAAATTAACCTTTTAGAGCTGTATCTGGATTTCGAAATTGGTAATTCAATTGTCATTCTCAAAATTTGATAGAAGTGCTTCAAGGCCTACTACAGTTGAAATGACATTTTCGTTATTATTTATATCAGTTACTCAAACTTATTAGTTTAAAAAGATAACAATTTTTATACCTTAGTCTTATTCTAATTGGAATTTAATCATGTTAATTAATCTAATTAATTGAGCTATGTTTTTATAGTCTGATATTGATCTTCTCGAAAAAGTCAACACTCATTTCGAATACCTTGGTGACTATGAAAACTTATACTGCAACTAAATTCATGAAATAACTCAAACCCAAACAATTCAACTAAAAAGACTTAGAAATATTCCAAGGTTGTTTTTAGATCTAACGGTACCTCAAGCGAGCAAAAAAAAAATTAACAAAAAAAAGGGGAACTTTCTGTTCAGCTTTTCAGCAGGGGGGCGGGGGGTATTTTCTGGTGGGGGTATCTTCCAGGGGGTAATCGCCGGAGGGGTAGGGAGTAAACGCCGGCCACCATCTTAGAAAGACCTAGTGGGAAGTAAAAACTATCATCAAACAAGAGTTAGATGTCCCTGAATTCTCGCTGTCAGGACATACCTAACTGATTAAACCAAATGGTTCATACTAACATTTAAACATAAACATGTTTGCAGTCAAGATATCAAGTCAACTTAAACGTGAATGTACTCAAGATATGTACCAGAAACTGTCAGAAGATTTTAATAAATCTGGTGGAACGTAACAGGACATTTACAGGTGGTGCCTTTTCAAGGTTCAAACTCAACATGACTTCCGTAGATGTACGAGCTCCCAGAACTCTCGTCAACACGCCATCCGTCAACAAGTTTTTACCTTTTTTTGCGCTGAAACTTGTTTGCTCTAAAGATAATATGCCACAAAGTGTTGAAATATTTCAACAAACCTTGAAAATAAGAGCGTATTTCCACATTGTGCCTGTTTGGGTTTCAAACCCAATCTGACTTATGTCTGGGTCTGAACCACGGTTGCCAACCACTGACGTCCAAGAAGAGTGCAAATCAAGGTAAAAAAGAGTGATTTTGGCTAAAAAAGAGTGCAAGTCCAAAATTTGCACGTGCACGGCTGCCAAAGCTTGCGTATCACCACTGAGGTATAAAAGAGTACATTTCAAATGAATAATGTGCAAGTTGGTAACCCTGTCCCTTGGGTTAATTACACTTCTGGCGAAGTTACCAACAACTAACGTTCAAAGTGAATGAAAACTAACACCCAAAAATAGTGATTTTCACTCTTCCGCTTTCCGTCTGAGGTAAAAAAGAGTGCATTTCACACGAAAAGTGTGCAAATTGGCAACCCTGGTCTGAACTCCTTGAATTCTTGTCATCAAGACATGTGTCAAAATAGATTTTTGGATCTTAGCCAAACTTGTTAAGAAGCAGCAACTGGTTTTGTAGTTACAATTTTCAAAGCCTTTATACCCATCTCACCTTTGTGGGGGGATGTTAAAACGGCGTTTTCAATTCTGGTTAACATAGCCCGTGGCTTGATCTTTACTAGGTTGTTTTTATTAATGCATTCTATTGCATCCTATTATTAATGCATTCTTGGAATTCTCGGTACTCTCTCAGAAATTTTTGTTATCTGTATTTTGTTGATTCTAGTCATTTAGTTATTTTTGGTTGATCAGACTAATTTAGATAGACATACTACCACTTTTTTTGGCAGAGCTCTTTACTTAGGCAACACAATAGCACTACCTATAAAAGGACAGGTATGATGTCAGCCAATACTTCTTTGAAGCAACATTTACACCTCTTTTAATGCCAAGTAACACCTTTTTACAGCTAGCATCTAGAATTAGCAGCTAAAATTTAGCTGTATACTTACGGACAGTCAAACACAAAATTTTACAGAGCTATTTCTTCTAGAAGCCACTGTTGTAAGATGGTATAAAATAAACGCCAAGTGGCGTCATAAAAGTAATCAAAATATAAACTTTGTGGTTAACCTAAATTAGAGTCCTCAATGTATCCAATTTATCATTAATTCCGGCACAAAGAATTTGTTTCTTTTGAAAAATAACCTCGTGTGTGTATGAACCTCGTGTGTTATGGAAAGTACAGAATGGCTGTGCACTGGAACCCTACTTTTGTTCCTTCATTTTCATTAACCAAATTTTATTCTTGACATTTTCGTCAATAACATAACCTTACATAAAGCGCAGAAGCGGAAAAGGAACTTTTTCTCTCTTTTTTTCAAAATTCAATCCTCCAGGGGTAGTATGACAAAGTATTATTTGTATCTTTATTAATCTCAACACTAACTTTCAAAATTTATCAGAAACTCATAACCTATTTTCATTTCTAAACAACATTAAAGTGTTATGACACTAAATTATCATAAAACTGTTTCTATTTTAGTTTCCAGTCTCTGCAGCTGATAGCTGCTGGCGTAACAATTTTAGCTGATAGCTGCTATACTTCAAGCAACTTTCATATTTAAGAGTCATGGTTAAGACGGAAAATTGAAGATTGCTACCGTGGACATCTTGAAAGCTTTTGATACAATGAATCATGAAATCTTCTTAAGTAAACTTCATCATTGTGGGCTGAGGACAAGGGTGTTAAAGTGCATACTATATTTATAGGTATTTATATTTAAAAATTAATGGAGAGAATCAAGACTTTATAAAGTAAGTTGTGGAATCCCCTAGAGGTCTGCTCTTGGACCATTATTTTTCAACAAGAGGATCTGCAACGCGTGCAAAAGATCTTTCTTTTCGATCATCCATCTAAGAGGAAAGGAAAATCAGTTCATCCTCGAATAAGGTGGGAAGAGTAAGTAAGGAAGATTTATAGTAAATAAGGATTTGTAGCTAATTGGGAGAGGGCAGAAATTTAAGCTTTGAATAGATTAGGGTAGAAAAAGAGCCTTCTTAGCTGTTTTGCCCTTATGAAGCCTGATGCTGATTGCTGTAAGTTGTTATTAATAGTAGTAGTATCGAGCTCTGCTCAACGTCGGCTAGAGTTCTAAGTTTGTTATAATTATTTCCTATGAATAATTGTTTCATATGTCAAATACTTACCTGGTTTTGAAAACAAAAGGAAATTTTTCTTTGCAGATATTGAGAACGATTTGATTGGTTTTCAAGAATACGTCACAAAAATAAATCAGTATAACTGAAGCAAACTTTTAACATGGAGGCATAGGATCTTTGTTTCTTTTTCTTTTTAGTCTAATTGTATTCATTTCAAAATGTTCAAAAATAAGATCTCACCCTAGATATAATAGGATTTATATGAAAAAGCGGTAACTAATCTTCAACTTAGTTTTCTTTTCCATTTCCCACGATATATCACATAGGAAATTTCTGAAAATTTAGAATGAATAATCGTTGTTCGAAATCAAGTTTTTCAATTTATCAACCCTGAACTGAAACGAAACGATATGACTTGATTAAGAACTTGTCCAAAAATCTGGAACTCTAAAACAGGGCATAGAGCAATATTCATTATCTGGTTATGAGGGGAATGAAATATGAACGCAAAAATGAAGCTTAAATTTTCAAAATAGAAAATATAATTTGGTCTCTTTAGCTTTTTACGTTGATATTCATATATAAATACGTATATTGTATTTCTTTTTGAGTGAATATTCCTTATTTATACCCTATTGCCCTTAATCTAATAATTAAAAACTCCAATATCGGACAAAAAAAGCTGCATTGCCCCTTTAAGAGGATTTCTTAAAGGGATGGTGGGATTACTCATGGCTGTCTTGAACGAATGATAAGATGACTCATGAATGGCTAGAATTTGTATTTGTTTGAAAAATAAGTTTAAATGTTATTAGAACAAGTATAACATAAGATTACACTCAAGGCTGGGACCAGTAGCCCTCCCCAGGTATACTAAGTCTTAGTTTTCCTTTTATGTCCTTAATTAGCGGCAAATCAAGAGGAACAATAGGTATACAAAAAAGAAACTTATGGTGCTCCTGAGGATCAAACACAAATTATAAAATTGTATCCCCCCCCCCAAAAAAAAAAATACTTTCTCTTCAGGTTTCAACGAGATCCATCAGCCGTGAGAGGTAATACTTTCAATACTGCAACTTTGAAAACACTAAATCTACAAGGCGAGAAGATCTCCCCCGCTTCTGATTTGAATCAAATTCTTTATCTCTCTGTACACGTTAAACAATTTAATATTGTTACATTGTCTAGGGAAATGTAATGAGTCAAATTATTGAACGTAAAAAAATATATAGAAAATTAGGTATAAAAATGAAGTTTTGGGATGTTTATTAGGGGGAATATTTGTAGGTGAAAAATTTTCTAGGGAGGAAGGGGGGGGGGTGATAATTATTAAGAGTCTATTTTAGTTTATTTGTTTGGATATGACATATAGGGAGAGGTTTTCAAATATTTCTTCTTATATTAGGGTTCTTTCTTTTAATTACTTATGTATGTTGTTTTTCTTTGTTTTAATTGTTTTGTTGAATTAATGATTCATTTTAGTTCTTTCTAAAATGTCGTTTTTTTCCTCTTTGTTTTATATAGCCATGATCATGAGGATGCCAAATAGATGTCCATATGCATACATCTCGATTTTTACTCCATAAATACAACTTTTACCTATAAAGCATTTATGCATAGAAATAAATGGGTTTCCTGGTGGTTTTCTATACGGTTCACGTATATGACCAGTTATTATATTGGATTTTTTTTTCAATACACACAACCTTTATCTTTTTTATCCTTTCTTAAAAAATATTTAGCTGTTTTAGCTCAGGGAACGAAGCAAAATAGTAAGCCCCTTTTTGTGTTTCTACAAATATAACTTATTTATGATCTGTTGAAAGGTTACCAAGCATGAAATAAGAATAGCTTTGAAGTATCAACACGAGAAATGGCGTCTTTGGAAATGTTTTATACTTTTTATATCATACACTGCCAGTAAATAGCGTCATGAAAAACGCTGCCAAGGAAATAATGTTAAGGAAGGGAAATCGTTCAAAACGTAAAATTATTATAGGCTATGTTAAGGTGTTTGATTACTTGAATTGTAATGTTAAGGTTATTCGAATGTTCCAATGTAAATGAATTCTGGGTCTAAATTATTTCTGCAAGTCTATGACCGATTTCATTATTATAACTGTGAAAAAAATTTCTGGAGATTAATTCAGGTTGATGTTTCTTATTCTTAATTAATTGTTTAAAAGAAAAAATCCAGAGTTCTGAAGAGAAGTGAATAACAGAGCCTGGGTGAAAAAAGGTGATGATATATAACAATTAAATATATTGAAACCCTGATCATTTATGACACAACAAATAATAAGAAACAAAATAACAATAAATAAAAGACATTTTCCAATCAGCTTGCGATCCCTACACCCATCTGTATCCAGCAAAAATAACTATAAAAACAAACATGAAATAAAAAAGCACCGAAATATAAATGCTATCATTCCAAAGAAAAAAAAACTAGCACCCAACAACCTCAGTTTCCTGATCTATTTGCACCACTTAGCAGAGTGTGGGGTCAAGGCTACTATCAGAGGTCTCAACCATCTCAATAACCCCATCAAAAATTGGTTCAAGCTACAAAGTTTTGCTAGGAAAACTTGTTTTTACAATAGACTGTCTTTAGGAAATTTAGAAAATAGAATATCCATCAGGAAAAGCTGGAATTTATAAAGGAAAAAAAAAGAATCTTTTTACGGATAAAAAGCTAATGACAAAAACTATTTTGAAAAGGTTAATGCTTTGGATGAATAGCTTTGAAGTTTCGAAAAGTTATTTTCTAGGGCCCTTGGTACCTTAACACATTACGTATGCCAAATACAGTAAATTGATAGTATCAAGTCGTTACAAAGGAAACTTCTTAGGTGGGTATAAAGATAAAGGCTTTAAATAGATTGGGATGGAGTAGGAGCTTGCGTAGCTATGTTGACCTCAGACGGATTGGTGATATAGTGAGTTTTTATAGCATTAAATAAAAAAAACAAGTTTTTTAAACTGAAAGTAAGGAGCGACATTAAAACTTAAAACGAACAGAAATTATTCCGTATATGAAAGGGGCTGTCCCCTCCTCAACGCCTCGCTCTTTACGCTAAAGTTTTTTATTGTTTTAAAAAATAAAGTTGTGAGACAGAGTCAAACTTTAGCGTAAAGAGCGAGGCGTTGAGGAGGGGACAGCCCTTTCATATACAGAATAATTTCTGTTCGTTTTAAGTTTTAATGTCGCTCCTTACTTTCAGTTTAAAAAACTTGTTTTTTTATTTAATTTCTGATCGTTTTTTAGTTAATGCAGCTTTTATTTGCATAAGAATTTTACTTTTCTTTTGCTAAATGGATGTCTTTACAAATTAACTCACGTAACTAACTTCTATATTCGTAAATTTTTCTTCGGGCAAAAAATACAAAGTTGCAGATTTTTGCAGATATGAGCTTGAAACCTATGTAATAGGGTTTTCTGATACGCTGAATCTGACGGTGTGATTTTCATTAAAATTCTTTCACTTGTAGGGGATGTTTCCCCCCTCTTTAAAAAATCGAGTAAATTTTCTCAGGCTCGTAGCCTTTGATGAGTAATACTAAACTTAGTAAAATTTATATATTTAGGATCAGCATTATAAACACATTCTTTTGATACATTTATTGACATCAAAATTCCGTTTTTAAAAGTTTCGATTACTATTGAGCCGTATCGCTTGTTTTTTTATTGTTTTTTTTTTTATTACTTATATTTTATTACGTATATTAAGGGGTTCTCCCCTTAGTCAATAACACCCTCGATAAATTAAAAGTTAAAAAAAAATTTTATTAACAAACCCCAGAATCACAAATGCCGTTTAAATATAATATATATATCTTTTTAAAGCAATAAAAAAAAATGTATAGTAAAGATAGAGGTATTGACTTGGGGGAGAACCCCCTCACATACGTTATAATTTCTGTTCGTTTTAAGTTATAATATTCCTTCTTACATTTCAGTTGAAAAAACTTGTTTTTTTTATTTAATTTCTGATCGTTTTTTTAATAATGCTTGGAAATCCGGCACCCCCTTCATAGAAATGTCCCTTACCCCAAAGAAACATCCTCCACGGAAATATTCTCCAGAGTAACCCCCGCCTCTAGCCACCCCCACCAGAAAAACTCCGTCCTGAAAATGGTTGAATACTGCCCAATAACCAATAAAAAATGCTGGCAAGTCCGGCGCCCCCTGCATGGCAATTTCCCTCCCCCCAAGAAAACTTCCTTCATGAACAGATCCTCCAACATACCCACCGACCCACCCTTCCCTCCAACTACCAGAAAAAAAACCTCCAGAAAACTTCTGTATACTTCCCAATAACCATTACTATATGTTAGCATTGGGTAAAGTTCATAACTTTTAGCCCTCCCTCTGGGAACTTCGGGGGGATTAAGTCATCCTAAAAGACATATTTATCATATTTTTGACCATGCTGAACAAAATGGCTATCTCAAAATTTTGATCGGGTGACTTTGGGAAAAAAATAAGCGTGGGAGGGGGCCTAGGTGCCCTCCATTTTTTTGGTCACTGAAAAAGGGTACTAGAACTTTTGATTTCCGTTCCAATGAGCCCTCCCATGATATTCTAGGACCACTGGGTCGATACGATCACCCCTGGGGAAAAAAACAAATAAACACGCATCCGTGATCTTTCTTCTGGCAAAAAATGTAAAACTCCACATTTTTGTAGATAGGAGCTTCAAACCTCTACAGTAGGGTTCTCTGATACGCTGAATATGACGGTGTCATTTTCATTAAGGTTCTATAACTTTTAGGGGGTCTTTCCCCCTTTTTTTAAAAATAAGCTAAATTTTCTCAGGCGCGTAACTTTTGATGGGTAGTACTAAACTTGATGAAAGTTATATATTTGAAATCAGCATTGGAATCTGATTCTTTTGATATATCTATTGGTATCAAAAACCCGTTTTCTAGAGTTTCGGTTACCATTGAGCCGGGTCGCTCCTTACTTACAGTTCGTTACCACGAACTGTTTGATTAGTTGTAGTGAATCTTGAAATTTGCTTCTTGTATATCTTGAGCTTTCCTTGTATTTTTCAAAAATATTGAAAACGGAGCTTTGTTTCTAGTAAAAACAGAGATAACAACTTAGTTTTACAATTGTTGGGCCACAGAAGCGACTGCCCGCAGAAAATTCAAGGTGATAGCTGTCCTTGATTTGAATTTAAATTAATATTTTAAAATTAGAAATTTGTTTAACAAAGTTATAACGCGTGTTGATATGCTGATTTTGGATAATTTCAAATTTCAACGTCACTTTTTGTTTTATGGTTGTAAATAAAACGAATATACTAGATAAATATTTCCATCAGTTGCAGTCTTCCTCTATCCCCAGTCAGAGACTACTGTAAAAACAATAGACATTGAGAGGAATGTGTCCCCTTCGAGGTACATTGCAGTGCTTCTACTACCTCAAATTTCCTCCAATAGTATCATGTCTACCAAGATTCTACGGTGTAGTTATGGGGAAGGAGGTAAAAGCTGAAACTTTTCAGTTTCTGAAAAATTAAGACTTTTAAGAGATGTTGTAAGGACCAGATAGACCTCAGTTTTATCATGGGGGAGTGAGTGGCAGTGAATCAGAAGACATTATATCTATCCAGGTTATCAAAGTGACATAGCTTATCTGAAACATCTTGAGAAAACTTTGAAGGAAGGGGTAAAGAACTTAAAACTTTGTGTTTAGTGGGATAAGGTGATGGGATCAAAAAAATAGTGTCTTCATCCAAGTAATTTTGAATCAGCTCGGATCAATTAAAAGAAAGAAAGAAAAAGAACTAAAACCCCTCGGAAACGGCGTCAAACCAAAATTAAAATGCACCATTGGCATCAGCATGGCCTAAAACCTTGAACAGGGTAATTAGAGTCCCCTATATTGAGCAACAAGGAAAATCTTCTTTTTTTTTTCAGTGTTAGCAGGTTACCAGAACACCATAGAGAGATATTTAATGGCTCATTTAAGAGCTATTTCTAATATCTACGTTCTTCTTATAAATTTTGCTATATGCGTAAGATTGCAGTTTTCTTAGGACTAGAAACTGAGTCTGATTGCTGCTTTAAGCAGGCTCTGGGTAAAATTATCCCTCTAAACGTTCTTTCTGGACGTTTTAAGCATTAATTATAAACCTTTCCACTCAGAGCTCTTAAAGAAACAATCAATTAATTGGTAGCTTGATAAAATGAGGTGAAAGTTCGAATTGGTACTCAAAATCCGGTGACAACTAAAACGTATTAGTAAATTTAGTAAAAGAGGAGAAACGTTGCAATTCTAATTTTATTATCCTTCCAATAGCGCTCTTCAGGGTGTGATAATCTTGGTGTCCAAGATTATCAGGGTGTGTTTAAGTCCGTCGTCCAAGAGGTTTCCTCTATTTGTCCAGGCCGTTCACCGAGAAAAGGATTATTTTTAAGCTTTAGGGCTATTGAATAATTCTAATTTAATAAATTACAATTCGCTAATTAGTTAAGGCTGTGTTAATTAGGTATACTGTGTTAGAGTCTCTAGGTCTATATTGTCAAATTAGGTAAACCCTGCTAATTTGGTTAGAAATGGAAGCACCAAAATTACGAGTTTTATTTGATTAGTTAAGGTACTTCAAGAAGGTAAATCAAAGGGGTTTGAAAACATGCAAAACTTGGAATTACCGTATCAATTGGTTATAATTTTCTTAGTAAACCAAAACAAAATATTTTGCAATTATTTCTTGTAGAAGGAATCAGCGTTCCTTGGATCTCGGGCAAATCTTAAACTTCAATAGGAAAGATCTTGGATCGAATTTGCCTCGACTGGAAAGATCTTAAACTCTCTGCCTGTTCGATAGCACTCCCATCTCCTAAATCTCTCCACATAACATCAATACCAGCATTTGTATCTATGGCCGGGGAAGGATTAGGTAGGTAAAGGACAAGTAAAATATAGAGTTCTCCTCTCGAATTCGGACTGCCGTATAACGTTAGAGGAATCCAAGTAGGGGGGGAGGGGGTATGCAAACTGGAGTATAGGGAATTCTAATTTCTGAGTGTGAAATCTAATAGGCTACAAACGCTAAGCTAAGTTCCAAGGAACACTAGGCTGAAAAGAGGGGCGTCACAAGCTTTTATAGCCTTTTACTCCTTGTTGTGGTTTTTTTCAACCTAAACCTTAGGTTACTCGAAGCCTCTTCCACAAAGTTTGTGCTTCTGGGACGAACCTCATTGGAGTTTTTATCTTTAATTAAACTTAGTTTATTATATGCTTTAATAATATTTTCCATTATTTAGAAGGATCTAGCCTTAATTAAAGGGTAATATACAGACGAAACTATAGTAGTATGTGCCTTTCCATAATGCGTGCTGCTATACACGTTTGATAGGGAGTCCGTAGTCCCTGAGGCCCAAGTTAAAGGTCACGGGGGGAAACCCAGAAATGTTTTTGTCAACAGAGACCTTGGGAAAAACCCTAGTTACATAACATGTTTGTGAATAATTTTGGAAAAACCTAATTAGTTTCTCAACAGGGGAAGACCTTGGGAGAAAATATTCCTTCAATATGGGGTCACCACTGAAGTATTATGTAACATGGGGAAAACCCAATTACTTAACTTGTTTGCTGATTTGGGAAAATCCAATTCACTTGGGCAATAGGTATTGTGATTGGTTAATTTTTTCTTGATATGAAACCGGGACTTTGGGGGAAACCCATGACCTTCTGAAATGTAAATATAAGGTGAGAAATCAATAATCATATGAAAATACCCTTTATAAAGTGGGATATAGAGCTATTGACAGAATCACTTTGAATAGTGTAGATTAAATAAATTAAGTGAATAAAATGTCTGAGAAAAGGAAATGTTGTGATTCTGAAAAAGTGGTGAGTAATGCTTTATTTTTTTCATTATGTTAATTAATATGGTCGGAGAGATAACTTTTATCACAAATTTGTTTTATGAAAACACATTTACAAATTATTCAGTCATTATAATGAATAGGCGTGTAAACCGACGTATTAACACTATTCCAATCCCGTATTTGTGTCCATTTTTTTGTAGTTTTTGCTGCGTTATTTTGGTGTGGATGCTCAGATTGTGTGGCGGGAGGTGTGATTTGCAGTTCTATTGAAAAATGGTCAGAAGTAAAAGTAGTGTCAGACACCCGTACTGAAGTAGGGAGTAGGTCTTTAGAGCAAATAACATGGTCTAAATTAGAAGTACTTCCTGTGTTGTGTATGTATGTAAAATTTTGGTTTTTTTTTAAAATGGTAAATGCATCATCTAGGAGACCATGTACCATACTTTCACGATCACCAGTAAAATGCGCGTTAGTTTCAGTAAATTCAGCACTCATAGGACAGTTAAAATCACCTAATATTACACAAGGCAATCTTTCTAATCGGATTTTGCTAAGACATTCAGCTAATTTACGTAAACTTTGCGCAAATTCGGAGTGAGATGCGTCATCACGATAGTCGGTTGGCATGTATACATTCACAACAACAAAATTACACAGTTGAACCGCTAGAATATTTTGCGTTGAAAAAACAACTTTGATTCAACATCGTTTCTAAGATACGTCACGAGATCCCCGGAGGGGCTTCCTTGGTCCTTTTTTCTGACAGCAGGCACAACATACATGTTATTAGCACGGAAAATGTCCAGTTGACCTACAGAAATAGGAAGAGCAAAGTGCTCTTGGATACACACAATTTGATTGCTTTTTAGCATTTCACAAACTATTGGGTGCCTTTCTGCGAAATTCCCATTCATATTCCAAGATAAAATGTTCATTGAGTAGCACGGGCAAGCCTAATAGCTTTTGAGTCTGCGTTTGCAGGTTTATTTGCCGAGCAACGGACGCTGTAGCAAGAATGTCCACTAGTGTTGCAGCTTATGCAAAAAAGCGGTTGTTTACAGGGATTGAGACGATCAGATGTATGTTCTACGGATCCACATCGGGAAAATTTGGGCTGATTGGTGCACTCGGATGCTAAATGACCGACTGTATGACACGAGTAGCATCGTCTTGGAGTGAACACGAATACTTCGGCGGGTAGTTTTTCGTAATGCACTTTAATGGA
>NC_142813.1:10357271-10359771 GCF_049724085.1 Artemia sp. Qi Xiang Cuo | reverse complement strand
AAACAGGAATTTTGTCACATTTATGTATGTTTTCATGGATGGTTATGTGTGTTGTTCGATTTATTTGATGTTTTTCTCGGATGTCAACATCAAATTATGGATGTTTTATGGTTTTTGTCAGTGAGAATTTGAAAAACATGAACATTGTCACATTTATGGATGTCAACAGCAATTCATGTCTGTTATATGGTTTTCTCAGTGAGAATGAAAAAACAGGAATTTTGTCACATTTATGGATGTCAATAGCAATTTATGTCATGTTTCATGAATTGGTTATGTGTGAATTTCGAATTTACTTGATGTTTTTCATGTCTGATTTGAAGAACGAATCCATGAAACTAACACGTGGTGCTGTCACGAGTCAGAACACCTGTGCTGTCGACCTCAATCCACCTATCGTGAATAAATAATTCCCCATAGAAACAACAAATTAATTTCCCCTTTCATGACAGATCAATCGATCAATGAAATCATCTGTCAGACTTTAAAAATTTCCGCCTAGAAACGATTCTCCAGGAATAGATCCAAGTCATTAATGTCTTTGCCTCAGGAACAGTTCTACTGGTCGAACTCCAAAGGATATTAATAACCAAAGGCCATGGAAACAATTAGACAAGAAACATCTTAGCGATGAATTGTTTTAGTACTGGAATCAGGTTTCCTATTAATTTGAAATGCGTTAGCGCAGAGATGCCAATAACAAAGGAACACGCTGAATTTATGATTTGGGATAATTTGGGTGAAGCTGTTTTAGACAGGTTATGGAACTATTTCGGCGAAACAGATAGAGACATTTTAAAAGAAGATTTTTGAAAAGATTTTAGAAGAAAATTTAATGGTGAAACTCTGTGGTCGTTATAATACACAAGTTTCATTTGAACAGTGTTGTGAGGTCCTCTAACCCAACCCCAAAGGGTTCCAATCCTCCTACCCCAACCCTGAAGGAAGCCCCAGTCCTCAAAGGCCCCTCAGGCTCCAACTGTCCCCCCGGACCCCCAAAGGCCATCCCTGTGCTCCAAAGGCCCTCCCTGTGCCCCCAAAGGCCCTCCTCCAGTTCCCCCACACCCATCGAGCTTCCACAGGACCAAAGGTGTCCCACCCGCCCTCCACCGGGCCCCCACTTCCCCTCCGGCCCCCCCCCGCGTATCCCTGGGACTACACCGCCAGCCATTGGCCCCACCGGTCCTCCTCCAGGCCACCCCGGCCACGCGCGCTCCCCAAGGCCCCCCCGGTTCCCCCAGGCCCTCCCCCTGGCCCCCAATGCCTCACCGGCCCCCCAAAGGCTCTCCACCGGTCCCCCAATGTCCCCCAGGCCCCCAAAGGGCCCCCGGCGCCCCAAAGGCCCACCCAGACCCCCAAATGCCATCCCCGGACCCCCAAAGCCCATCCCCCGGTCCCCAAGGGTCCCCCCGAGCTCCCAAAGGACCACCGACCCTCAAGGGACCCACAAACCCTCAAAGACTCTCCCCGAGCACCCGTCTTTCGTTGATGTGTGTTGTCTGAAACCTATGATTTGGGAATGTGTAGTTTGCTACTTCAGGATTTTCTGAGCTAAGGTTTCTTAGTCTTTCGTTGGTGTGTGGTGTCTGAAACCAATAGTTCGGGGTGTGTAATTTGCTATTTCCGACTTTTCATAACCGGATTTCTTAGTCTTTCGTAGGTGTGTGGTGTCTGAAACCTATGATTTGGGATGTGTGGGTTGCTATTTCAGGCTTTTCTGAGGTGGATTTCTTAGTCTTTCATAGGTGTGTGTTGTCTGAAACCTATGATTTGGGGTGGGTGGATTGCTACTTTTGACTTTTCTGAGCTGGATTTCTTAGCCTTTCATAGGTGTTTGTTGTCTGAAACCTATCGAGTTTGGGATGATGTAGTTGGCTATTTCAGACTTTTCATGAGCTAGGATTTCTTAGTCTTTCGTAGGTGAATGCTGTCTGAAACCTATGATTTGGGATATGTGGGTTGCTATTTTGGACTTTTCTGAGTTGGATTTCTTAGTCTTTCATAGGTGTGTAGTTGTCTGAAACCTATGATTTGGGATGTGTTAATTTGCTATTTTCGACTTTTCTGAGCTAGATTTCTTAGCCTTTCATAGGTATGCGTTGTCAGAACATTACGAATTGGGATGTATATTTTGCTATTTCAGGACCTTCAGATTAAAGATTTTCTAGTCTATTGTAAGTAAATGAAGTTAGAAAGCATTAGTTTGGGATTTGTAGTTTTCTCTTCTCTACTTTTAATCACTTGATTTCATAGTCTTTTATAGGCGTGAGATGTCTAAACCAAATGATTTTGGATGGGTGGATTGCTACTTAAGGCTTTTCTGAGCTGGATTTCTTAGTCTTTCATAGGTGTGTAGTGTCTGAAACCTATGATTTGGGGTGGGTGGATTGCTACTTTTGACCTTTCTGAGCTGGATTTCTTAGCCTTTCATAGGTGTTTGTTGTCTGAAACATTATGAGTTTGGGATGACTAGTTTGCTATTTTTGACTTTTCTGAGCTA